>NC_061525.1:19330000-19482500 GCF_022379125.1 Scophthalmus maximus
GACGATCCTTGAAAATGAATGTGACGTCCTCCTTCATGATGCCTCACAGAGACGCACAGCACGGTGCACCGGCCGCAGCCTCTGCCTCCGTCCTCGGGCCACCAGACCTCCGGCGCTGGAGGGCAGGGTGAGGGCGGCTCTGCCTACTGCCTCGCCTCCGGACGCCACTCCTTCTCCGGCTACTCGGACAGCTTCGTGGGCCCCGGAGGGCCGGCCAACCCCATGAACGTCACCATCGGAAACGGGCTGTCTCCACAGGTGAGGCTGCATGAAGTCACATATCAGATGGGGGGATTCAGCTCCAATAAAGTCATTTAGTGTCTTTACAGTAAATTGAGATCATTTTCTTGAGTCAGTTTTAAGAGGAAATCTGTTGAGACTGTTGCGAAAAAACAAATAGTCTTGAAATAATAAATCCTTAGACCAATTTGTTGAACTCGAGAACTGTTATTGAGAAAACCCCACAAAGTTAATTTGAGACAAAAGATTTTCAGATGTGTTTTTTCCGTCCCTGGAGGAAACTAGGATAGTTTTACTTTCCACATCGGAGCCGGGCAGAATCAGATGTGGAGGAACGCGTGATTTACCTCGTCAGACGCGCAGCCTCCTAATAAGTCAGATTTAGACATTTTGTCCGCTTTTACCTTTTCAAATGATGTTTCACCCGAGTGTGGAGCAAAGTTAATAGACACACTCGCTGCTCACGGATCCATCGACCGACCCACTTCACAACACTCCCTGTCGGAGCGGTGAAAGGAGTGACGTGACTCCAGGAGGACGGAGGACAGTTGGGTGTGTGACAAATGAGAAGTGAAAAGACAATTACAGCCAATTATGCGGGGCATGAAGTCCCAAGGTCTCCGCACCTCCACAGAGGAGACGGACGAGCGAGAGATGCTAACAGGCAGAAAATGAGATTTCAGTCCCGGCGGAGTCTTGACTCCTCAGAGAACAGGGCCGCCGCACTGTGCAGACGGAGACACACATACACGCTCACAGGTTTCGCACAATTATATGACACACACACACACACACACAGGCAGTGTAGATAATTGATCAACTCCATGACATTTCGAGGATCAGCTGAGGATTTTGCAACATCTTTTACACAAATATGACATGACATGGTTGAGCCGCGTGCCTCAGTCCGCTCTTATAACCCCTGTTTAGATTGGAAGATTGATTACTGCATTTTATTTTTAGATTATTTGAAATGCGAGAAACTATAGCGCAAATTTTAGCCATCGTGCCTTTTAAAATATTTTTGGATCTCACCAAAGCGCTCCTCATGCTTCTACTTTGGTTCCATACGATAACCATCATACTTCTTCTTCATGTATGAAACACTGAATGTATACACACTCCTCGCCGCACCATACAGCCCCGAGGGAAGCTTTGTCGTGATTGCATTCTCAAAATGTTTGCCTCGACATTCCTCCACGTGAAAAACAGAGGCCCTAATTTATTTGTATATATTTCATATGCCGGGGGAAGGAATGTCCTCGTCTCAGATGTTGCCCCCGACAATCTCTGCTAACTCCTGGACGCACTTGATTTAGGCCGCCGGCAAACGGCAGCGCTCCAATATGAAACGCCATGGACTGGGCCGACCAGCAGAGCCTCGGGAGAGACGGAGGGATGATGGGTAGAGGCGGGTAAAAGTAAAACTAGAATCCATGGGTTCAGCTAAGGAGCTCGTGTCCTCGTGTCCTCGCGTCCTCGCGGCGTGTTTCGGCCTCGTCCTATATCCCCGCTGGCTCACACTTTAGACCAAACCTTCCAAGCGCAGGTTAATTTTTTAGGAAAATGTTACTGGGCAGGGGAGGAAACACAGCTCCCTCTCCCGAATCCACACAGGCTCCTCCATTCACCTCCCCTACTTGGGAAATGATTTAAGCAGGACCATGTGTGTGTGTGGATGTAGAATAATATGTCACTTAGAGGACTGAGAGGATCCAAGGAGCCGGGTACCTGCTTCTTATTAGGACAAATGGAGGAGCCTTGAGGCCTCTGCTCTGCTGGGAAGGAGGTGGGATATGATACATATAGAGGTGGCAGATCCTGTCGGAGCTCCTTTCATAAGTGACAAAACCGGCCTCAGTTCCTTATTAATGGTTTCTGCTGAGCACGTTGACGGGCGACAGGTCAACTCGGCGAGCGTTGACGGTGGTGGGTCGTGTCGCTGGTACTGCGTCTGCTCTGAAACCACTTGAAACACTTTGCCCCGCGGCTCTTTTCCGTTCTCTCCTGGCCAAGGAATATTCCCCCAAATTCGATTATCTGGTCGCTAATACGGACCAGGTCAAGAGCCGACGGATTTCTGCAAACTGCAAATCCATGCGGAGGCCGAAAACCAGACCAGAGCGCACACAAACCTTCCTCTCGTGTTATCTTTGTCGACATATCTCTACGCGCCGAGATATGCTCTTATCTTGTGCCACGGGTTTTTTGGAGCAGTGTCAAAGAGGAATTTAAGAATAAGTGGAGCAGTGGATCTGGGACAAATTGCTTAATTCTTCCTCCCTGGTGCTATCTCTGTCTGGGACGGGCTCGCTCGGAGCCTTTTGATGACCGGGACAGGGGGATTTCCTATGTGTGTCTGAGTGTGTGTTTGTCTCGTTGTCTGATACATGGCGTGCACACTCCTCTGCTTGTACGACAGATTTAATTTACTGTACATTTATGTTGTTTCTCCTCTCCTTTTCCTCTTCTCCTCGCCAGGTGATGGGTCTGCTGAACCCGGGCGGCGTGCCGCATCAGCCGCAGAGCGACTACGCCATCTCCCCCCTGACGGGCGGCCTCGAGCCCCCTGCCGGCATGGCCACCAGCTGCAGCCAGCGCATGGATCACATGAAGGGCCTGGAGGGTCTGACCAGCGTTCCCTCCATGTCGGCCCTGCCCTCCCTGCCCAGCTCGCAGTCCTACTGCCCCCCCTCCTACAGCTCACCGGGCTACACGGTCGACCACGTCGCCTCCTACCAGTACGGCCAGTACGGGCAAAGTAAGGTCAATAGACTCGCTTTTACTTCTACACCAAAAAACTCTTGTATCGACAAATGTGACTGCAATGGATGTTGTATTTATTTATTTTTTTAAAGAATTTGCTCCCTTGAGGGCTCAGAGATCATGTGACCACAACACAACAACAAAAATCTATGACCTTAAGGAATAATGATGATGAATAATAAAAAAAAATCTTTGGAAACCCACTGACTTTCACTGAAAGCAGAAGAATGAAGATGAGAACATCTGAACCAAATCAGCCGATACAGTGTGCGATTATCGGGCAGTGTTGTGGTCGACGACACACGAGCGCTGTAACCTCAAATTCCTCGCTTCCATTCCAGGGACTGGAGAGGCGGGGGGAAGAAAAAGCAGCTGTACGTGCAGCGGGACAGCACATAGGTAGCTGCAGTGCTGCTTGTTAAAGAGAGGGAACCTTTTTTTTCCCCGGGTCCAATCATGCGGTCTCAAGTGTTGGGGTTAATTGTGCAGATCTGATTCCATCTCTCTGATACTGAGCTCTGCGGTCAGGCACACTGTCGAGTCAGCTCCCATCAGGGTCAAGTGCAGCTGCAGTGGTGTCCGACCGCCCTCCGCGCACTGTTTGCCCTCAGAGGGGAAAACTTCCCTGTCCAGTCGCGAGAGGCTCTTTTCACTTCGCATTACCGTTACGTCAAGGGTTAAAATCAACTTCAAACAAAACCTCCGTCTAACTCTGGACGCGGCGTCGCTCTCTCTCTCTCTCCGCCCCGGCGTGATTACAGTGGCCACCGTTTCCAATTTTTGACTCCACCGGGGGGGGGGTTGACCAATCAGGCTCATCCACTGACCTCGTGGCAACCTCGGGACAGGCGGGCCCTTCAAAGGGCCTGGAACCGGGCCAGTGAGTCTCTGTGGGGCGGCAGGTATCGAATGGATATCTAACTTAATATCCGAGAGCAGCAAATGTCTAATGGAATAATCTCGGTCAAATATCTCAAAGTGGACAGAATAAAGAATTAGGGCGACACACACACACACACACACACACACACACACACACACACACACACACACACACACAAACACACACCAAAAAACCCCACTAAGCATTGTGGCACGGTTGCGTGTACACACAGCCACCGGGACGGCACGCGCACTCCGAGCCGGGGTCAGTCCATCTTGATGTGATTAATCAGTGCGACTGGAGAGCCGGTGTGCGGTTGGCTGCGGCGCAGCGGAGGAAAGGTCCTTTCTGGGGGTGGACGGATCCTAATAGCCTGTGGCAGGGCAGCGATTAGAAACAGGTGCGAGGACCGAGGTCAGCTGGGGAGGCAGTGTGCTGCACGGTGTGTGTGAGAGAGAGGGAGCGCTCCACACTGCTGCACGTTCTGCTGTCGTGGAGCTCTCAGACAGCGGAACCGTCTCACGCACATCACGGCGTTGGATCTATGAAACGGGTGTTTGTTTCTACTCAGGGTTAGTGTCTGCTGCTAGGCAGTTCACCTCGTCGGTCAGTGTCGGCAGTGCTACAGGCTCGTTCTCTTCGGATTGTCTGTTGACAAAGTTCCTCTATAGGTGTTATAGATGTGAATCAGATAATCTACAAGTGAAGGATAAGAATAACCATAGATTGATGTTTACATTTACAAACATATTGTAAGTTCTCTAATGGAGGGGTGACGAGCTATTCTGACTATTCAGAAAAGCGTCTTTTTATATAGTTCTATAGATATATATATATATATATATATATATATATATATATTTATAGTTATATTTGTGTGTGTGGATTTGAACACGCATTTGCGACTACCCAAAGTTACGCATAAAATCATTTTATGTATATTTATAACTCAACAACATCTTTCGCTTGCAGATTATGCGATAGACATTTGTGACCTTTATGCACAGACCACCTACTGGAACATAGAACACGTGACGTCACTGACTGTGCATCGGAGCAAAGACCTGCAATAACTAGAATGTTACTCAGTAGAGCGCAGACGTACCCAGGCTGAGGCCCAACAGCCCTCGAACCTGCTCACATGCACTGGATGCACTCCGGACATTTTCCTGAAATGTTCTGGAGGGGCTGTGTGTGCGAGAAGGTAAATGTCTGCGAATATTGCTCCATGTTACGGAAATGTTCCCGGTGAACGCGACTGATTCGGACAAACCCCCTGCTGCGTTCGGCATATGTGAAAGGCAAACTCCAGAAAATATCTGGACCTATTTTTTTTGGACATTTTCCGGAGTTCATGTCTGAAAACAGCTTTAGATATCAGTCCCTGAAATATGCCTGATTTATTAAAATTAAGATTCATGAATTATTCCCTGGGAAATCAGTGAAATTTAAATTTTTTTAAAAAAAAATCCTAACTTGGAATGTTAAATAAAGTAATATAAAAAAATCCTGGATTCACCTTTAACTGGATCCAGCCAAAATCTTTCCACCAAGTTTCGTGGAAATCTGTTCAGTAGTTTTTGCGTAATCCTGCTGACAACAAACAAACAAAACCAAACATTAGCGATTTTGAGAAATATGTTTTACAGAGAGAAAAGTGCGCTCAAGTACATTCAACAATAAGATTTTAGAATTTTATTTGTCTGAGAACGCATTCCTCAATTTTCAGTATATCTGAAATGTTCTGTGTTCTACGGCATCAATGGTATGAAAGATTCTTCCAGTCTGTATTTTTTCTTGCAGTTTTTTTTTTTTTTCCAGATTTCATCTCGTATTTACTCTGGACGTCTTCACAGCTCTGTTCTCACATCCCCTTCCACTGACCTTACACCCCGGACCTCTGTTAGCGCATGCTAGGCTAACAATAGCCATATGTTAGCGGGAACGGCACGCTGAAACATATGCGCAAAATTTATGACAGCCATATATCTCTTTTATCATCCTTCCACCTTATTTAGAGAGAGAAAAAAATCCTTTTCACTGGTAATAATTTAACAACTGTTTCATCCTCTGTTTTTTTCACAGGTGCCCTTTCTTATCTGAGGCCTGAAATCACCTGATCACAAGCTTCGGACTTCTCACACGGACATGTGTGTGTGTGTGTGTGTGTGTGTGTGTGTATGTGTGTCTGTGTTTGTGTGTGTATGTGTGTGTGTATGTGTGTATGCGTATGTGTGTGTGTGTATGTGTGTGTGTGTGTGTGTGTGTGTGCGTGCGTACAGAAAAGGAAGTCATATCCGGACCAAACTTTCTACTGCCATTTACCCGGACATGTTCTCTGCTGCATGATTAATTCCCTGTGGAGAAATGGACCAAAAGAAAAAGAAAAAAGACAAAGAAGGGACCACAAGAAGGAATATCAGACCAAAAGCTGTTGATTGACTGTAAACGTTGCTGCATCAGTATAGCCGATGGACAGCAGAGGCGTCAGAGCCTCCTGCGGTTGGTTCCAGGGGAGTTGTGACCGTCGGCCGACCACCGTCCGCGGCACGCGGGCGTCTTCGTGTGGACAACACGCCCGGACCTGACCGCCAGTATTCGAGCCGACGCTTAAAGGAACAATGTTTACATATCTTAGGGACACATGAGTACATATGAAATTTCATGTATCTCCAACTTACTCCCTGAATTGTATCTGCTGAAGGGCGAAGAGAAAAGGGCTTTGTTGATCTCATTGCATTTATTTGAGATCTGTGAATCCCGCACGCAGAGACAAAGAAAACTAAACAAAAAAAAGGAGACAACAAATCTGTGGGTTTTATTGTATCAGAGACTCTCGTGTACACCACATCTGTACCGCAGGGAGGGTTCATTCAGACACTCATCCTACCTCCCTCCCCCTCTCGCCCTCTCTGTCCTTCTGTCTCATTGATGTTTCGGACGGTGAGGCCGAGGATCCCGGCCTTTTGTACTTTTGGAGAGGAGCCCGGAGGAGGTCAGGGGGGCGACTTTAGGGAAAGTGACAGATGAGAGAGCAGTAGAGGGCGGCGGCGGAGAAGTGGCTGTGAAGGGGTGAGGGTGGGGGGATAGGCAAGATCGATCACAAGGGGTTGGAAAGGAAAAAAACAAGCCCTTTTAAAGATCCTCTCCTGGTGAGAAAAAGCCACCAGGTCACAAGTCACGGCCGAGAGACACTTGAGAGACGGAGAGAGTTTAGACTAAAGGCGGCCGCTCTCCCAGCTGACCAGAAGTGCAATATCATGTATCTCAGAGTCGACCTCACCATTAAAACTGTTGAAAAGAAAAAAAAAAGTCTTATGAAACGCTTTGGATTCATACTCTGGATCTAGTTTGGAGTTGTGGAACAACACATGTGCCTTTGGAGGCTTTTGGGTCCAAAGCAAATAGGAAACATAGTTAACATGGCTGTAATGGTTCACTGAGGGGACCACATTTGTAAGGACTTATGTGTCATGGGGAACAGAATGAATCAAGGGAATAACAACGTAAACAAAATTACCAGGACTGACAAAGCCAAAATTGTATTTTTTTTATATAATGTTTCGTGTTGCTCGGGACCTTTTTTAAAAAAAAATTTGTTTCCATTTTGAAAAAAATAAGCCAGAAGGAAAAAAAATATGGATTAGGTTTCTGATGCATTGTGAACATATTCATGTCAGCAGTGTCTTAATGAACCTTCTCCACTGTACAATACTTCATCCATCAGATCAGAGAGTGTCTTCACCAGCGCTCGTGTTCTGCCCACGTGTCCATGTTCATGTGATCCAGCCCTTTCATTCCTCTGATATATTTTTTTTGTATTATTTGACAAAGCGATGTGACATGTGTCATGTGTACGAGCGCATTATCACTACTATTTATAATAAAATCAAAATTCTGAAAATAGCCGATGTTTTGATTCACTCTCCGTTCGTGCAGTGCCGATCGCTAAATGGAGCCTTTGTGTTTATTTTCCGCCACAACGAAAACGAGCGACTGTGATTCGCTCCCCGTAGAAGAATACGAGTGCTGTCGGAGACAAATATGTACTTTTGTAGGCGCTCATGTGAACCCTCCAACCAAAATAGGGGACGTCCAAATGGGGATCACCAGACATTAGTTTTGACACTGAACACAACAGGGCTTTCTCACGGACGGCTGTAAACGCTCAGACATCTGCATTGGTGTGTATTAAAAACCCCGCTGGCCTCCGCTACTGTAACAAACTGACTTTTGTTTAACAACCTCTCAGATGAAGAGAACAGGCCTTAAAGCGTTTTTGGACAAACAGCACAACCAGCTCCTCCGAAAACCTCTGCAACCCGTCCACCCTGCTCACACACACAGGGCCTCCTCTGTGTGTGTGTGTGTGTGTGTGTGTGTGTGTGTGTGTGTGTGTGTGTGTGTTTGTACACCACATGTATTCATACGTTATGTTCATGTTCAGATATAGTGTTGTTTCTGTGTGTGTCCGTGTGTGTGTGCATGTGTATGTGTGCGTGTGTGCATGCGTGTTTGAGTGTGTGTGTGTGTGTGTGTGTGTGTGTGTGTGTGTGTGTGTGTGTGTTCATGCAGCCTGGGGGTATTAAGCCCTAATTATAACATTCTTCTGATTAATCGTGTCTGCTCGCAGGGCTCGGAGCGGCGGAGCTGTGTGTGCAGCTCGTGCAGGCGGACCACACACTCTATAAATAAAGTCTAAGTCAATAACAACGTAAAGGATCACTCATAGTCTTGTCAGCTCTGTTTGCTGAGCCTAAATAATTCAGCCAATGAGAGGACACACACACACACACGCACACATGCACACATGCACACACTGGAAAAGTACAAGCAATGGTGTTATAATCACCTGCGGTGTGCACAAACACTCCTGTGGATACACACTTTGGCATACACAAACCACATGTACGGGCACACGTGTACACACACACACACACACACACACACACACACACACACACACACACAAACTCTCCCTCTGTTTGCTTTCTTAATCAGTACATACCATTAAAGATGAAGACAAATCGCACCTGCGAAATTCCAAAGCGGAGACATTACTTTTATTAATGAAGCCTCCGCGGCTCTGAGAAGCCGATTATTTCTCTAATTCGCCCCAGAGTGTAGTTATACACGGGGCCATTTTAACAGCTTCTCATTCTGCTGGATAATGACTAAACCACTAATGTTTTGGATTGTTGGACGTTTGCCTTGCAGTCGGAGTGCCAACAGGTCCGACACACACACACACACACACACACAGACACACACGCACACACACACACACACACAAAGCCTGCAAGTGTAATAGATTTGCATGTATATATTTTTAGAATTTGCATAATTAAGCTGGAGTTGAAAAAAAAGAAAAGATCACAAAGTATTTTCTTTGCGCTGGAAAGCTCCTTGTTATGGTGATTATCACTATGTCGCCTCGCAGCAAGAAGGTGTTTTGGTTCCTGAAACTATTACCACCTACAGTGTAGCTGAGATGATGTGGATTCGGCAGAGAATCAACAGTTAATATTTCTCTACAATAGTTTTAGAACTACGTCCAAAACAATGATGAATGATCCGGTGCAGATCCAGAAATGTCAGACGGGGCGTTGTTTGGCATTTTCGATAATTAGCCAGAGAATAATTCATGGATCTTGATTAAAAACAAAACAAAAATAAAACAGGCATATTTAAGGGACTGCTAGTTACAGTATTTGTCTTCTGATCAACCTGTCATTCTTCTGCAATGGCTGATTATGATTTCATGATCAATATGGTTTTGTTGTGCTTAGGTATATATGAATATGAATTGGAGGAGACTGTGCGGCCTTGGCGGAGGTTTTTTAGCTCTACCGAGACATACCAGTCAATCAAGGGGTTGGTTATTGTTTATGTTCTGTAAAGTGTGAGCTGATGTTTTTAGAGACTCTCCCGCTGAGACAAACATACCCCCACTGTGCTTGTTTGACTTCTGAAGGTATAAATATATGTATATGATAAAATGGAAGAAGTAAAACATTTCTAATCTAAAACCTCATCACATACGTACACACACACACACACACACACACGCACGCGGTAACTCCATCCCTCTCTTTGTTCCTTCGACAACGGACACACATCGAAGGAAACACTCCCGGCCTCGTACGACCATGTGATCCAATACCTCACATCTTAGACGACCCCCTGGGTTAAAGAATTTGTTTTTTTCCCCCAGTGTTGTGATCCAACATGACCTCAGGATCATACCAGCAGCTGCTTCTGTCATTCTCACTATATTTAATGTGTGTCTGTGTGTGTGTCCGTGTGTGTGTGTGTGTCCGTGTGTGTGTGTGTGTGTGTGTGTGAGAGAGAGAGTGTCTGATTATCTATGACTCTACCATGTGTTGCCGTGGCTCTTGGTTTTAAGTGCACTCAACATAAAAACTAGAATGGCAGTGGAGCGCATACCTCCGCCAGGATTTCTTTCTTCAAGACCCATGAATTATCCCCTGGAAAAATTGGGGAAAATCTCACAATGTTAACGAAAGCGATTAAAACAAATAAAACCCCGGGACTTTGGCCCTTTTCTGTTTTTTGTACCACAATCGAACGCGCTCTTTCTCGGCCCATTGTCCCTCCTTCCTCCAAGTTTTGACCTAAATCCGTTCAGTAATTTGTTCACGTAATCCTGTTCACGGACAAACAAACTAAGGGCGCGGGGTGAAAACATCGCCTCCCTGATGGACGTGACGATGATGTGGTCGGAGAGAAACCGGCTGCCTCACCGACACAGTGGAGTTCACAGAGGTTCCAATGTGATGACCAGCTGAACCGTGTTCGCACGTTCTGCCTGTGGCCGTGCGAGTTCGCCACAGATGTTCTGCATCCGGACACACATGGGGAATAAGTGGGTAAAATGGAATCTCTAAATTCCCTCTACATGTGAACGTGTTTGTCTACGTGTGAGTCCAGAAGAGTTTAGAAAAATGGATGGAAGGATAAGTTCACTTTTGGGAATAAAAACCCATCATCTCTCATGTAACTGTACACGTTCACAAACCTTGATGCGGCAAACAATGCGGCACAATATCTCTGAGTTTGGATAAACTCTACTTTACTGTGGCCGCTGCAAAGCTTTGGAACAGTTCACCTTTGTTCCGCCTTCGATAGACGTGTTTCAGGTTAAACTGAGGACCTTTCAGCTTTATTTTCTTCTTTTCTATTTTACTACCGACACCAAGGAGGTTATGTTTTTGCCCCTGTGCGTTGGTCTTATTTGTTTGATTGTCTACAATATTATGCTAAAGACTACTTAACAGATTTCTAGGTAACTTGGTGGAAGGATGGGACATGGGCCAAGAAAGAAAACATTACATTTTTTCATCACTTTCTTTAACATTTCGATTTTTGATTTCCACAAATTTCCCAAAGAATCATTCATGGATCTTGATCGAAATAACATCAGGCCTATTTATGGGACTGAGTTCTATGAGTGTGTGAGATTTGGTGCGGATCAAAATAAAAATCAGGTTCTAATGGATTTTATTGAAAGGGGGGGGGGGGGGTATGATATTTCAGCTGCTGTACAGTAAACATTAGAAACGTGTAACCACAACCAATGTGTAGCTCAGATAATGTAACTATAAGAGTAGTTTTATTCAACGCTGGTTGTTTTAAATGTGCTTTATAAATAAAGGTGACACCTTCAGTGTTCATGGTTTTACCCGACGTTTAGGATTAATTTCAGTGATTGGACTCAACCTTTCTTACTGCTGCTTAATGTGTGTCACTGTGTGAACCTCCCAGCCGCCCGCCCCGGCTGCACAGTAGGTAACCAGGTGGTAGGAAGTGTTTTCGGGGGCGCCTCCTTTACACCCTCAGCTTGCCATACAACCCCTGTACACACATTTAACCTCTGACACTCTGCGGCATTCACACACTCTGTCATCACGGGTCCTGGCTGCTGCTGACCTGAGCACTAACACATGCTGGGGCCAACTTAACCTCTGGACCCTCGGACGGAAAAAAAACCCGTCGACAGAGGAGAGGGAGGGCGTCTGAGGAGGGGGAGGAGGAGGAGGAGGAGTGGGCGAGAGAGACAGTCTCAGCCAACAGATGAAACACAACTGTAGATTGATACACACATGATCCCACATCGTTACTCTCATTTGTTCAATATCCTCTCTCGTCTCCGTCTGTTCAGTAAATCTTTTTCTTGCCATGTGAAAACCTTGGACACCGTCTACCAAGTTTGGTGGGGTCACATGTTTTCACTTGGGCTTACCTGGCTTCGTTTGGGTCGACTATGTGGGGCTTTGAAGAACCTTTCAAAACCCATTACCCGAGAAGAACAAAGCATGCTGGTTATTTTGCAAACAATTTGACTCCGGCGGCAGTGGACGCTCGAAATCCCGGGCGACGGCGTTTCCTCCCAACGCCAGCAATGAGTTTCGTTTTTGTTGATTATTCGATTTCTCAGTCGGCAGATGGTACATTTTGTAATTCCTTATCTACACTGCTCCCTGGTTCTTCCTGTCTTTCTTGTAATGATGTCGCAGCCATCTTTGGCCTCAGTAGATGAAGCCTGTTGACTTCTGGTACCACTGACAGCTGACAACTTCTTTTATCTAGCCAGTGAATTCTCTAAACCTATCTACAAGATAGACTTGCTTAGAAATGGATTTCATTGTAATAACTTAAGCTTCTCTGTAGCGCCATCACGAGGTCATAATTCTAACTCTATACTTTGGTTTGTCCATCGACTGTATATGAAGATGGACGATTCGTCCCAGGTTCCTCCTGTCCTCCCAGTAAAATATCACGGATATGGGATCCGCCATCTTGCACTTTTGACGTCATTTGGAGTCAAGGTGATAAGAACTTCCTTAAAAATGACAGAAACCGTCTTTGATGAAAAAATGTATTCAATATGTACTTTGACTTTTTAGTTTGTTTCATTCACTAACATGGAGGAGGCAGGGTTTAAAGCTATACTGCGGCCAGCCACCAGGGGGTGATCTAGATGATTTGGCCTCACTTGGAGCTGTCATGTTGTTCATCTTTATATATGGTCTTTGTTTGACTCCATGAACATTAGCTGTACTTTTTGTTAAGGCGTTATTAGCAGTCGTTAGCCTATTGAACTATGTGTGAGCGTGTTAAACATCAGCATGTTAGCATTGTCAACTTTAGAAAAAGAACTACTGTGCCTGGGTTCAGCCTCACAGAGACACTACACTGTGTGTTGACTCTTTCAGTCTTATTTCCTCTTTCCTTCTTCTACTGGAATGATTAATATCTTCACATTCCAATATATTTACTGTTTCGCTCCTGCAGTTCCCCCTCGAGGAAACAACTAAAAGAGGAACAAGGGGAAATACTGTAGCCACTAAAAGTTGTTTTCATCAAATAAATTAACAAAGATAAAAAAGTCAAAAAATCTTTCACTGGATTTTCCCAGAGAGAAATCAGCATCAATGGAATTTCCAATGATTCCTCCACTGTCTGTTCACGTGTCCCCGTTTTCTCTGGTTAAATGTGGATTGACTGATTTTTGGGCCACTTTTGGGGGGCAGAGGAAACAGGCTGTGAACAGAACTATTAATGTGCCAACATTGTCACCAAACAACTGATTGTTTAACACGTGTTGTCATTCATTCAGCCCATGCAGGCGCTTGCTGTTTTCTGTATATTGTGCCCTTAAATTAACAGGGAAATACTGCGCCATTGACTTCAGACCAGGTTTTGTTTTGTCAAAAGCGTAATCATTTTTTCTCGCTGCCGTCCATCTTAGCAGATGGGGCATGGACCAAAATAAAAAGTCAAAGTAGACATTAAATACATTTTTCTCAAAGAGAGCTTCTGTCATTTTAGGTAGTTGTTATCACACTGATGTGTGTTCAAGTGTAACATTTTCCCGGCAAGTTTGGTTTTAATTAGTTATGTGATGCTATAACAACAGGGCGAATTGTCATGATTGACAGCTGAGATTGACTCGTGATTGTATACAGGATATTTTTGCTTTCATTTTTTGTACAGCCAATAAACAGACAGTTTGGCCTATAGCATAAACACTGGAAACATAATGACACCGCTAGCCTGGCCAAGGAATTGAGTCCTGCCCACAAGCCCTTGGACCACATGTGGGCAGAGCCAGGCTAGTTTCCAGTGGTTATGCTAAGCTATACTAAGCAGCCGCTAGCAGCCGCAGCGTCATACTGAGCAGAGGGACACATGAGTGGTATCAATCTTCTCCTCTGAATCTTGGCAGGACAGCCTTTAAGACCATTCTCCAAAATCAAACTGTTCCTGAAATATAAGGTGACGTTTAGCTGCTTCCTTCTCACACTGCCCTCCGGGATCCTCTCGGATGCTCTGCTGTAGCTTTTCTTTGTGTTTGGAACATGTGGATAGACGGTTCAGACTCAGTTCATGATGTAGGAATCATTTGACCATTTTTCTCAAGTGAATCTGATGCCTTTTTTCCATCATGAAACCTTGCCACTGTTGGAACTGATTGCCATGACTCCAGTCCAAAGCTGCTGTTTGGTGAAAAAAAAAACCCCAAAAAACTTTGACAGCAACGTTTTAAGCCAACCTGGCTCAAAACGTTTGACACTCAAATGACAGATTTTGTGCGGAGTATAACTTTAAGGGCAGACCACAGAGGCCAAGGGACTGTTTTGACAGCGGTGGGGCAAAGCAGAAATACCCAACAGTAAAGCACGACTGACCTGATTCATTTTATTTTTTTTTCACGGACTCACATGATGAGAGAGAAATGACGCGAGGGAGGGAGGGCAAGAGCAGAGGATTGCCGACAACAACCCGTACAGTGTTTTTGCTGTGGAGGCTTCACCAAGTATGTGTGCCGAGGCTTGCACGTGTTTCTCTGCACAGACAAAAGACGACCGGCAGACAGTGACGCACATCAGAGCTACGGCGCTGGAGAAATGAAGTCAGACAGGAATTTATAGGAAATGACGGCCAGCAAAACAAGAGCAAAGTGACTGCATCAATATGAGCGCGGAGCCCCTGGCACTGCTCTCGGGGGCTTACTTTTACCCAGAGAACATCACATGTCCTGCCCTGTGTGTGTGTGTGTGTGTGTGTGTGTGTGTGTGTGGAAACTGTCGGAAGCAGGACGGTGACGGAGGCCTCCACCACCACTTCTCGGAGTTGACGCCGAGGAACAATGTCAATATCATGATACAAAAAAAAAAACACAAACCGCCTTCATGCAGCCGGGCAATGCTATTGAGCATTGATTGCAAGCACAAACAGGAAGGCGCTGAAAACATTGGAAGTTCAAACACACTTCTTGGCAGCGTGCAGCTCTGCCTAATCGCTCCCGACAGTCATCTGGACCAACATGGAGACATCTGTCGGCAAACCTCGCTCATGTGGATTTACTTCTGTCCAACACGAGTTTGCCCATGGCTCAGCTCAAAGCCAAAAGCTGCAATAATTCATATGGTTTCATTTCTACTTCGTCTCCAGCTGATGATAGACACTCAATACCCGGTTCATCTACCCGTCATTTTTACTTAGTCGTTCTTCTTTTTTAATCTGGGAAAAACTAAAAGAAGAGAATTGGATAACAGGAAGTGATGCATTTCAGGATTGGGATTTGTGGGGATTTACACAAACACAAAACTCTTATTGTTTCGGGTGCATTTAAGAGGCACGCAACAAATGTATGGAATGTAATGTATGGAATGGTACTGTAAAGGAATAGTTTGACATTTTGGCAAATTAACTTTTTTTTTGTCCGTTGAATGTTGCGCTGCTTCACTGCATGACAGCAATATGTGAGCTTTGTCTCAGCACCCCAAACTCTGTCTGACACATTATTGCAATCAATAAGTGAGGACTTTACCGAACATGGAGGTAAATGTGGCAACTACGAATGACTCAAAAGATTGCTCCTGCTGGATTCAAGTGGCTTCCATCATTTCTGACAAATCGAAAAATAGCTCTATACAGCATCTATGAAAACAAATCTGCTTATGAGATTGTTACCTCTGCTCCTGTGACATAGGTCCGGTCCCAGTGTCCACCCTCGAGGACTTTGATGGGCGTACCCGATAATACCGGGAGGGCTTATGGCTGTCCCACTGTGAAATTGTAAAAGTGCGCGAGGGCTCTCGCGGGCTCTCCGAGACATTCACGCACACTTTCCATAAGTCAGCATTTCTGGAGACTTTTGCCCAAGGGAATTACCAATAGTTCATGATGTGGGTATACAAACTGAACAGCAGCATATACCAATCTCTAACGTTACACCAACAAGCACGGGAGGAGCAAGGACTTAAGATTTGTTCCGTAAACCCTTTTAGAATACAAGGGAGGCGAGAATATGCTTCATTCATCAACCAAGGATGTCATTTTGCCAAAAAAGAGTGTTAATCAATAATTTGAGTGTGACGTGTCGTTCACCCTGTAAGTCCAAGTGCCTGGAGCGTGGGGATATCAGGGCCGTCGGCGCCTCGAGCGCCTCGACCGTGAAGAAAGTAAACAAACGCAAAACAAAAGAGTCCCCAACTCGCAAAAATGATCCACATGCTTTGGCGTCGTCAAGGTAACGTAATATGGTGCAACGTGTCCATTCCTATTTCTTTTTTTACAATTTGGATCCCTCACTGGCCCAGGTTGGAGTCTTCCAGTATGTCCCTCGTGTGTGTGTGTGTGTGTGAGCGGAGACAGGTGTGTTGGAGTCGGGGCAGACCCCCTCCAGCTGCAACCCGTTCCATTATCAAGACCTCTATAAATTGTCAGCGCTGTCGCGTCCACTCTCGGATTGTGGACTCACCGTCAGTGTTGCCACACTTTGAGCCAAATTTGTTGCCGGTACTTATCCTGTTTTCCGTCGCCCCTTTCTGACCCCAGCCCTTTTTCTCTTGACCCTCATCTGAGTCCCAAGCTTCCCTTCGCCTGCTCCTCACCTTCACCGTTCCTTCACCGTACCTTGCAATAAGTATCTTCTACGTCTGAAAATGGTTGACAGTGAGAAAAGCTGTCCCGAAAAATGTTTAATGGACTTCCAAGTTTCTTTCAAGACTCAAGTCTGAAGTATTGTCACACTTTATCTCCAGTTTTGCTGAAATCAATTGTAGATATTGAATTATGTAATGTGCATTCAAATCCTATTCATGTCTCTGTACAAAAACTAAATCCTAAAATGAAAAAAGTTAACTTTAATAAGAGGCTGAACTTTGACTTTTCATCTAGTAAGTATTTTAAACCACTTGGATTTTCTTTCAGTTTGATTTCCAATTTCAATTGGCCTTTTTATTTGTATTTTCAAAACAGTGTCAAGTCTCTTTCCCCGCGTGAGCTACAGAATTAAACTGTTATTAGTTTTGCTGAAAGCTGCCTGCAGCCAAATTCAGGCCAGTGTCTGTCCATAATTATGACAATTGTGTGTGTGGGGGGGGGTCATGAAGTCCCTTCATGACTTGCACTGTTGTATTTTTTATGAGAGATGAGCATGTGACTCATCTGAAATGCATTTATAAAAAGATGCAAAACAAACCTCAAGTATGTAACAGTCTTTAAATTAGAAAAACAAGGGCTTTCTGGGGAATTCTGAGCCAAATGCAATGCCTTATGGGAAGATTATTATTATGATCTAACAAGTGAAAGATCATTTGGACATTTTGGTAAAACCATGTGCTCCTGTGAGTGCATATCTGAGACTTTATGAGTGCCACATGGCTCCGGCTTGTGCAACAGAATCGCCTTTGGAGTTACACGACCCAGTGCAGTGAGGTTTGGCCGGGAGTCTGAGGACAAACTGGCAGCCCCGAATTTGTGGTTACGTCATGTTGGTTAGTGTGAAAGCTGAAAAGACAAGAGAAAGAGAGCGGGTGATTAAGATGCAGAGTGAAATAAGAGGAGCAACAACACGCAGAGGGTAAAGTTGGTTGTAATTTGCACACACATCCTTCCATCGGGGCGTGGTTCTGGGGGGTTTGTGGCGTTTGAGGTAAAATTGGTAATCCCTGAGAGAACGCAAAGGGAGAGGAAACGGACAAAGATGGCCCTGCAGAATTACTCCCAGATCAAGAACAAGCAAGGATTTCTCCAACAGATGGAAGGATGCAGATGCAAATGATGGCCAACCTTTTTTCTGAAGGATTCCTCTCTGCAGAGCTCGTCTGTCAGTGGGAGAGTTGTCGGTCGGAACTGGGAGGTACAGCGTTTTTTTTGGAGAGGTACAGTATGGGATGTAAAACGGTGGTGGGATAGCAGCTGAGGCTGTCCAGCGCCCATGAATCAGGCTGAGGCACCGTGAAGCAGTGGCCCTCATAGGAGCCAGATGGGCCCTTGGCTCAACACCGGCTGGGTCTGAGGGAACACACACACACACACACACACAGGCTGGATGGGAACAAACAGGCTCTTATGTTCACTGCAGAAATGCAGGCGAAGAAGCTATACATTTACAAAACGTTTAATATAAAACAGTTCTGATTCATACACATAAAACCATGAAATGTGTCAGAAACACACACACTCACACACACACACACACACACACACACACACACGATGACTTTCATATTGTTTATGATTTTAAATTAGATATGTATGAAACCCCCAAAACGAGAAAAGACACTACAGGTTATCAGAGAAGTAAAAAAACAATCACATCTGACACGTAACTGTCTATATCAGTGGATACCACTTTTAAATAAAAAAATCAAGTAATAACACAAACTCTAACCTTTAACCTCCAACCGTACTCCTCCTTTTACCACCATGATTTGATCAAATGATGTTAAAACAGAAAAGCTTGTTGTATACCTGTTTTTGTTTTAGTTTTTTTGGTTTATTAATAAAAAACAAGACTTGGAAACTTAATTAATGGTTTTTGTTGAAAACCCATGTAGTCAAACACACTCCGCAGCGGTTTCAGCTAGCTAGCTACCTGTTTACAGGCCACTTACAGTAGAGCTAAAGCAATTTAGCCAAGCTAAGGTAAAACAAAGTCTGCTAGCTTTCGAATGGCTAACGTCTGAGCTAGCTTAGAAGTTTTGCAAAACAAACTCACTTCTATAAAATGTGAAAGATGATATAATCACACTGACAACTCATTCATGTTGCGGTCCGTAATAAAGAGAATCAAATGATGATACTGTTATAAAATAAGCACCATGTCTGAACTTCTGTCTCTTATCTAGATTTTTCATTGTGTCACAATTTCAAAAGTAGTTTTAAACACTTTTAGGGCTTTTGACAAAACTTAAAAACTGAATCTGTTCTTTTTAACAGTAACGGGTTGGTTCGTATCTTTAAAAGACAGAGGGGTAAAACAACAAAGACAAAACGAGGGCGCAGTGATCTGTTACCGCAACCGATACCCGGCCCTAAGATCACTTTGGCAGGTCAGTGTTTCAATGGGGCCTGAAAAGTGAATGTTTGCTGCAATGAATGGTTTCCTAAAGCCCATCATCCCTGTCTGCTTGACTTAAGTTAGACAGACTGTGACTGATTTCAACCCACAGTGAACCCATATGATCCACGTTTACAGGCCAGGGGAGAGATGGGTCGAGGGAAAAGGAGCCGCAGTTTACGGACTCGCATAATTATCGAGCTCCAATGCGACGCGTCTGCTGACTCTTTCCTGAAAAACTTGAGTGGTCGCTAGTTTGTGGTCTTTTTTAGAAATGTATATTTAATCAATACAAAAATTTGCAAAACGTGTATATCAAAATTCTTCGTGTGGCTATCATAATGGAATAAACCCCTTTTATAGATGGCTCAAAAAATAAGCAATAACAGAACGGATACAGTAAAAAATATTTAATGAGTATATTACATCATTATATTAAATTAATTATTATTATTATTATTATTATATTGGTAAAACTTTTGTTTTTCTTGGGAGGTCTTTTGAGATTCCACATTTCTGCAGACCTTTTCATTTTCCTGAAAACACACTCACACAAACATACACACACACACAAACTGCACTGACGCAAATTTGTATGTAATATCGATTAAAATAATCTCTGCATAAACATGTGCGGCTGCTCAAGATCATGTTCATAAATATTTCCATGATTTGGTCCACTGCCCTCTGTTGGGCCTGTCCAGTGTGCCACAGTTTCACACACTGTGACTGACTGCTAATCATAGTCTCCCCAGAGGAAAGGTTGCTGTGAAATAAGGCCGTATTGACATATCTCAATTTTTTGTGGCCGAATTAGGTCTTTGCAATGTCATATAGCCATTATATCCAATCATTGTGAGGGCAGAACAAAGGCAATAATTATGGACGGAGAGAAAGCGAAAACCTTTCTGATGGAAAAGGTTGAGTCATAACTGAACAGATTCTCGAGCTCCAAAATATCCAGAAAACATAATATAGAATTAAAGCGTGAGAATAAATGTAAACACCACAGATTCATGAATAAACACATTCATAATCAGCAATAACGCAAGTTACAGTTCAGCTCTGACATACCAGACTGAGATGCTCTACGAAATGATTGGCTGTGAATTTCCCCCCGGTTGAATGGAAAATCTGACTTCATTCAAACAGAGACATATTGATAAAGCTCCCTGACGGAGGTTCATTCAAATTACATCCAAGTGTAAAGGTTTCTTTCAGTCTGTCTTTTCGATAGTTTCGAAAGGAACTTCTGCACTGTGCTGCCTTCAAGTACAGTTGGAAACATTACAAGTAAAGAAAAACAAACGCTGCTGTCAACAGGACACAGTCACACCCATGACGGTGACAGAATGAAAGTACAGATAGGCTGGTATCAACTTAAGTTCAGACACAATGGCATACAAAGAAGGATTAAAGATTTCAATTAAATGTATATAATTAGATTTGGAAGGTAAATAAAACCAAATTTTGTTCATTTTATAAATCGTACTTCTAATGGTGCCTTTGAAATAATGATAATGATGATGCACCAACAACCAGCCATCTAAAATATCACTGCATCAAAAGTTCCTTCATGACCTTCATTTGATTTCCTTTTAAAGCAGACAAATGCAACATTTGCATTTAAAAAATTGCAAGGACACATTGAGGGTTGTTTCCTGCTGCAGAAGCTTCTCGGCTCTGCAGGACAAACGCAGCTGAACACAGACCTCTGCTGGCTCCACGCTGTAAACACGTGTAAAAACATGCCAGAGATATTACATCTCCGATTCAACGTACAACAATTCAGGTTATATAATTGTCTTTGAGGTCAATGTAGTGAAATTGAAAATTTGAATTTCCTCCAAAAAGTTAAACTTCTCATGTGCAATTTAACTTTTGATGCAGTGACACGATGAACCATCTGACAAAATATCGGATTTGAATATAATTTAGTCTCTTAAACAGATGCAAGCTTTAAAGACTATTTTGATACAATTGTATTATCAATTGTATGTGAAATCCCAAGTCGAATGACCCTTAGATTTTATCTAACAAAGCTGAAGAGCCACAGACAATAATCACTGTTTTCTCAAATTAAGCAGCTCTTCTTACCAGTGTGTTTCTCCACCACCACAAGACTCCAGAACAGCTTCAAGGACCCTCGTCGTCGACGTGTATGGAAATCTGCCGGGCGGATTAAAGGAATTTTTACAAACATATTCACCCGTAAGGTAAATGATGATGTCAGTGGAGAGAGCTGGTCCTATATTTATTAAACTGGGGAAAAAAGCCAATTACAATTTCCTACACATAAGTAACATGACCGCATCCTGCAGTGTCCCCCGGACTTGCAGGCACGTTCCCTCTGCCTGTGTTCACACTAATATGTATCTTCACCACCTTTCACAGCAGGGTGACCTAGTCTTACCCACACAGCCCACTAGGTGGCAGTGGCAGCCTGCAGTTGACTGGTGCAGATGAACCCATTAACCCCCACTCCCCAGCCCAGGAGTGAGAGAAGCCTCAACCACCCAGCTACTGTCTGCAACAGGGAGACGAGTCTGTCCTGATGCTGCTCTCACTCCGACATGCTGTGTGCCGCCTGACTGCGAGATGGGCTGGTTTATGGATTTATGTGTGTCTGTGTGAATATGAGAATGTCTGTAGGATGAAGTAAGTTGTCAAGAGTCCATCTTGTTTTCCTCCCCCCCTGCTCAGGCCTTTTAAAACATGCACACACACACACACACACACACACACACACACACACACCCACCCACACACACACACACACACACGCCTCCTACCTGCATGCGGATGCTCCGAGCTGCAGCATGTATGTGTGTGTTGCCGCGGTCTCCTGGGCACTGAACCCCTGCCCAGACTACTAATGCCCGACCTCCTCCTCATTAGAATGTCCCGTCTGAGTCCGGCCATCTGCACCAGCTGGTTGGCAAGCCCTCTGCCAACCGTTTGATGTCGACGAGGAGCACGGCGATGCGCCCATGATGGCGTCCCGGCGCCAGACTCAAAAAGACCTTTTTGCTTTGTAGTTTTGTTTTTTTTTCCTCCCCTCTTTTTTTTTCGGAAAGGGTCTCGCTGTTTTCATCTATAGGCTGGCGGGCTAATAAGGGAGTGTGGGGTTTAGATGGCATCAGGTAAAAAGGTACTTCACCGGGGTTTGAGCAGCCCGAGATGTGCTGGATGTGTCTTGGCAGATCCTTAAACAGAAAGTGGAGGAGGTGATGTGGAGGCAAACAGGAAGGAGGGGAGACGGGGCTGAATGCACAAATTGACAGTCTATTTTTTGCAAAATAAACATCACAAAATCTTTCCATTACCTCGAGCTTCAATAAGGTCAAATGGCTCTGACCTGCACAGAAAGGTGCATCTGTGTTTGTAATTGATTCGTGATTTTATACATTTTGTAAATGTAAATGTTTGTTGACCCAAATGACTGAAGGACACAGACGCTACATCTTGTTTGAGTTTTACATTCTGAAGAGTACCGACCGGGGTGAACCGAGGTCATGTTCTGATTATTCTGTCTGGGAATTTGAGCGCATAAACAATCTGAACGGGAGTTAAAAATCTACCCAAAGGAGACATGAGCGGAGTATTTTTAGCACCATTTTTACCTCAGATTATCCTCTGTGTTTCTGCGCTGTTGCTGTTGAATTTTTCAAATGTCATTTTTCACTTTGCTGAGCACCACAAACAAATTTCACATTCACCTCCAGTGCGTCGGGGGGGCGGAGGCCGACATATCCAGGAGGTTAGATATGTTGAAGGTCTCTCCTGTATGAGTGCGGATGAGACCTCTCCCCAGAATAGGAAACAGTCAGTGACTGGTTTGACCTGCTCTGATGTGACGCCGGCCTGCGGGGGCACGCAGATCCGTCGGGGGGGAAATAGGACAAGGTTGCCTTTGGACGTCTGCGAGGGGGGTAAACATGTGCTCAGAGATACTGGATACGGGTAAATACACCCGCGGGCGATGGCTGACACGCGGCCAAGCTAATCCTGCGTTCAATCTCTCCGTCTCTCTCTCTCCCGCTCGCAAACCCGAGGCTCTAAACGAGGATGGGAGGAGTGTGTGCGGAGGCAGTGTTTTAAACATCTGTAATGGCTGACTCTCCATCATGCGGAGCCTCTTACGGCCTGGCGTTGCCCAGACCTGTGCTGCCAAGGGCCCACTGAAACATTATGATGAATTAATCATTGCCTTCTCTTTCCACGCTCCTCTCCTCTTTCCTCCCGCTCTGCTCTTTCTCAAACTCCTCTGAATATTCACCTCTACCTCTTCTCTTCTCTTTGTGTCGACGTTACATTACACCCTTCTCTCTCTGTGCAGCATCTCTTTCCTTTTTTGCACTCCCCCTTACCTCCTCCCATCATCCTCATCCATCTCTCTCTCTCCCTCCCTCCCTCTCCCGCAGCTCAAGTCCTCTCTTCCTCCCCTCCAGCGCGCCGTGCTGATGCGTAATGCTGACCCACTTTATCTGACTGGAAGCAGGAAAGAAAAGGCAGCAGCGACTGAGGGAAAGGAAGAAAGAGGAGTTCGCGTCTCCCCTCCTCTTCCTCTTCCTCTTCCTCGTCTCTCGCCCCCCTCCCTTGCTGCTCATGTCCCACACCGCTGTGTTTAAGGTAAATATTTTTACAGCACCGCTCATCACAAGGACTTCTGGGACGGTCTTCCCACCTCGCCGGCCCACTCTCACCGCGAGATCAAATATTCATACGCCCTCCCATCATCTCTCTCCCTCCTCATCTCTCCATTACCCGGTGTGTTTAACCCCCACATCATGTCTTTTTCTAGTTCTGTCACTCCCACTCATGCCTTTCTCGCCCACCCACTTCTCCGCACTTCAGCTCCCCTTTCTGGGACCATAAGCGCGACACAAGTGTCTCTGCTCGTTCAGATAGACGCCGCCCTCGTTTTCCCGTCCAGTGGCCCGCGGCGTTTAGATAGCAAGTGCACTTGAACCCATCTGAGCTCCCGAGGGCGTGATGGTCTTAAAATGAGGTGTGGTCAGGTGTGACGTCGGTGCCTCGCTGCCTTAAGGCTGCAGAAAGCGACCGGTTGACGGACAAACCCCGGGGGCCTGTTTCAGAAAGCAGGGGTTCAGAGACTGAGGGTTGAATGACTCTGAGCTGTCCGACTCGAATCGAGGCGTCAGTTTCAGAACACGTGATAACAATTCGTTTACGCAACACTGAATTCAATCGACCCAAAGTGGGAGCGCACGCACGAGGAGATAAAGAATGGAACACAGATAACATGTTGTCATGGCAAAATCTCGAGCCTCCTTCTTCCCCCCCAGTGGAGGTGGAGTCGCTTAGCGTTTGGTGTGAACGCACCGTAACACTATTTAATCATGTAATGGTTTGATTCATATGGCCAGTTGGTTAGTCTGGCAACATTTAAAAGCCGAGGCAGGTGGAAGAGGGGGAAAGCTTTAGTTCGTGCCAGTGCAAATTCGCATATTTCTTGGCGGCAGCAAGTAAAGTGATTGGTTCTTTTTGTTTCTGTGATAGCAGGATTACTC
The DNA here is from genome assembly GCF_022379125.1 of Scophthalmus maximus. Lineage (NCBI taxonomy): Eukaryota > Metazoa > Chordata > Actinopteri > Pleuronectiformes > Scophthalmidae > Scophthalmus > Scophthalmus maximus. Next base: position 19,354,800 of record NC_061525.1, read on the forward strand.
AACAAGTCATGGACGGATTTGCACGAACAACGTTAACAAAGACGGGTCTCTGGTGCGGTAACGGGTGATTACGTTTTGAGAGAAGTCTGGATCCAGGAAAGGTGAAAGCACTCAGCCTCAGGCGGAGGCCTCCGCTCTCCGAGCGCTCTCCTTGACTCCTTCGCCGGCTGGTCTGTTTGACGGCAGGATTGCACAAATCCACAGAATCAATTTCCGTGAAATTTTGTGGAGGGGTGGGGATAAACTTTCTCTCTAACATGGCGGGTGTGTATTTGCTCTCCAGCGCTACGACTGCATTTACCTCTCATGTCGAATAGAGTCTTGGTAAAACAGGTGCAATTCTGCAGTTCTTTTTTTTTTAAGTATATTTTTCTTTGAAAGCAGATTTTTCTTGTAAAGCTGATCTTATTTCACAGGTGTTACAAAAATACCACAACTCTTGACGTCTCTGTCGGAACACTTTGTTTCCTACCTTCTCCTTGTCCCTGTTGCTTTCCGCCTCTACCTCCTTTCCGTCTCGTCTCCTGCAGGGAAGCATCCTATTGATAGCTGAAAATTCAGACCTGGCCGCGGACAGCAACAGCGGAAGACGAGGAGGAGCAGGTGAGACAGACTGAGAGTCGGGGCATCTGAAGAGAGAGAGAGAGAGAGAGATGGAAGTCAGACAGAAGAGCACGTGGCCAACCTGCCTCTCCCGCCTCTCCCTCTATGAATATTTGATGCAAGGGACTAAAACCAGCACCATGAACTCTGAGGAAGTGTGACAGATGAAAACGCTCGAAGCGGATTACAACAAGCCAAAAAAACGCAGCGAGAGCTGCTACTCTGAGAGGCGTCCGGGAGGAGAAGGGAGCCGGCGCGCGAGTGTGTGGAAGCATGGCAGGGCGGCGAGTATAGACACACGTCCTGCACATCTTCATCATGAGGGATAATGAATAGAATCGTCTGGATGAATGTGGATGGAACACGGTTTCACGAAAAACACAATTTCATTCTTGTTTATTGGTGGTAGTGCTAAAAGAAGAGTGCATTTCCAATTTGAATCTTAAAATCTGTGCTCAAATCAAATATCAATTGTAATCTTAAAGCTGAGCCTAACCTAGCCTCTGGAAGACATGAGATCTGCCACGTTATTCTTACTTTGGAGGATTTTTTTTATAAAACATGCAGGAACACGCACACACACGCACGCGCACGTGCACACACTGACACACTGTGGGGCAGGCAGGGCCATTGAAATATTGATGGAGGCCCTCTCCTTGCCTTAATGAAAAATCGCCCTCCGATAAATGTTTCATCCCTCCAGATGCATCACCTGCCCATTTTTTAACAGATGAGGCAATTTGCCTCATCTGTTAGAGAAACACAAACGCTGGGGGGGAAACGGGTCTCGCCGCAATTCGTTGCCATCAGCACACAACTAACAGAGGGACAAGCTGGAGGAGATGTTAAGAGAGAAAAGGCAGAAAACGGCTCGTGTTTTTACATGGAGTTCTCTCCCAGACTGATGTCACGCCCGCAACCTTTACATTCACAAGATGTGGGCTTTTAAATGTGTTAAGATAATGGTTTGAGTGGCCAAATACGGCCGGGTAATTGTTGTAACCTTCTGACTGTGACAGATTCTTTTAGCGTTTACACCATTTCTTTTAACTTCTCGGGGTCACTGTGGTCCTGGAAGTTTATGTTTGTTCCAGTTATATTGCTGCCTTTACAAAAAGTACTTGATAGTTTGAACAAAAAAAATATCCAATGACAAGAACAAGATGTACTTGAAGATGACAAGTTAAAGAGTTTTTAAAAAGAAGACGTAGTTATGTGGATGTAGCCAACGTGGAGAAACTTTTTCTATATAAAAGTCACTCAGCAGCGTGAATATGAAAACAAATGCCTATGTTTTGATTTGGCTTTGTTTCACCTTTCCAATTTGCTTTTTAGGATTTGAAACCACCTTGAAGATTTGAATATCCTCCCACCCTTGTGTGTGTGACTGGTTTATTACCATTTGGTTGTTGTACGATCACTCAACATCTAGAGACCGAATAGGATAAATAAAATCCATACTGTCAGCTTCCCTGACCCACTAACCCACTTCACGCCGAGCCAGCAGCCCACGTTTCTTTTTTTTGCCGTGCAACACAGCATCTGCCGCGTAGCTCGCACCACCTGCTTGCCTATATTTGTTCTCTGCCCATACCATATCTATATATCTTGCACGCCACATGCCATGAGCGCTTAAGCGCTTGGTAAAGTTTGCACACAAGCTCTTTCAGCTGCCCAGCTGTGATGGCATCAATAATTGAATGAGCGATAAAAAAAAAATAAATAGAAAAGGAGAGAGAATGCATGGATAGTTGTGCTTGAGTCACATCAGCGATATGCAGCCTCTCCTCTCTCCAGACCGAGTTACATTGATCCATTGGAATATATCGATCGCCCACGGCCTGATATGTCATCCAAACCATGAGGAATAACATGAACGTCTTTGATTGTTCATGCACGGTGCGGCTGGGAGTGGCTGCTCCGGGGTCAGATTACAGCAGAGACTTGTTCGGGACATATTTTCCTCCCCAGCTCAGCGACTGTAATTAGAAAAGCCTTCGCGCTCCCTCGCTCACACGGCTAACGCAGACTGTAACTGTAACTACAACTCCTCTGGGCTATTTTCCCAAACTCTCGCTTGCCAGACTGTCAGTGACTTGCAACTCGTTTGACTGGCAGCGCGAGAGAGCTCAACACGGAAAGGGAGCTTATGCGCCGAAGAACGCCGTGTTAAAAATGCATCCGAGCTTATTAAGATTCAGAAAGGATTGGCCGATTCTGTCTTTATGGTGCTCTCTGTCTCCTCATTGTTATTGAGCGAAAACCCATTAAAGCTGGGATAAGACTTGGCAAGCTTGCAGGATGCTGCCAATACAAGTCGGCTGACATTGTCGGTACCCTTGATACCTCAGCCGTCCGCCGCTCTCGTGCTGAATGATAGAAATATTGGAATTCAACTGATTTCCCCGGGCAAAGCCCACACTCTTTCTCCCAGCTGCAGTTAGGCACAATGCAAGAGGTGAAACGGCTAAATTGAAAAGATGAAATAGTTTCAGCAGGCATATTTAGAGACAATGGTGCCAATCAGGAAGGGTCCTGGAGGCATGAATAAAGAGGGGGCAATGTCAACTCACAATACCCCTTTATGCCGGGATGCCGGGAGGAACGCGGCAGCAAAATGGCTGCACAAAAAACGGCGTTCGCTTGTTGCCGTGTTAACAACCGTTTCGCTGTTCCTTGTCCTGTTCCTTGTCCTGTTCCTTGACCTGTTCCTTGACCTGTTCCTTGACCTGTTCCTTGACCTGTTCCTTGTCCTGTTCCTTGACCTGTTCCTTGACCTGTTCCTTGTCCTGTTCCTTGTCCTGTTCCTTGACCTGTTCCTTGTCCTGTTCCTTGTCCTGTTCCTTGACCTGTTCCTTGACCTGTTCCTTGACCTGTTCCTTGTCTTGTTCCTTGTCTTGTTCCTTGACCTGTTCCTTGACCTGTTCCTTGACCTGTTCTTTGACCTGTTCCTTGACCTGTTCCTTGTCCTGTTCCTTGACCTGTTCTTTGACCTGTTCCTTGTCCTGTTCCTTGACCTGTTCCTTGACCTGTTCCTTGACCTGTTCCTTGTCCTGTTCCTTGACCTGTTCCTTGACCTGTTCTTTGACCTGTTCCTTGACCTGTTCCTTGTTCTGTTCCTTGACCTGTTCCTTGTCCTGTTCCTTGACCTGTTCCTTGACCTGTTCCTTGACCTGTTCCTTGTCCTGTTCCTTGTCCTGTTCCTTGACCTGTTCCTTGACCTGTTCCTTGTCCTGTTCCTTGTCCTGTTCCTTGACCTGTTCCTTGTCCTATTCTTTGACCTGTTCCTTGTCCTGTTCCTTGACCTGTTCCTTGACCTGTTCCTTGATCTGTTCCCTGTCCTGTTCCTTGTTCTGTTCCTTGTTCTGTTCCTTGTCCTGCCGCTTCATTTTAATGGTTATTTCAGTCACCTGCTCTTTGGCTGCTCTCCGCAGCGGCGTTCCAAACCAAATGCATGTGTTGTAGTTCATTAAGGCCGGAGCTTGGCCGGACACCAAGACAAATACACGACTAAATTGTGGCAATGGTCCACTATCAGCAGTTAATAGTCTTGCTTATTCTACCCTACTTGATTTTTGGCAAACCGACACACGCAGGGGCCTGACTGCTAAAATACCAAGAGAGGTGTCTTTAGCACCTGATGATGTGGAAAAGCCGCGGCGAAATTAATTAAACAAAAACATCCAAATATAATGTTTCACATGACGTGGTCACAGTTTTAATTAGGACAACATTCTTCAGACATCAGTAATGGCCTTGGGGTCATTCAGTTACTAAGTGAAAAATGTTCTTCGACTGCGAATGTCTGATGAAGTGAAACGACACAAATTCAGAGGAATTCAAAATGACGAAGAACAGATGCGTCCATATGACTGATTTGAAGAGCAGGTAAAGGGAGTTGTACGCTCTTTCTGTCTTTCAATGAAAGACTGTTTAACCGAACAAACTTTTTGATGTCACAGTCTTTAACAAAGTGTGATGTGCATTTTTCAATGTATAAGCCCAACTAACAACCAATAAAGTGTAATTAATGAATTGATAATGTGACATTTTTAGTAGTATATATATATACACTTGAATGGGAGATGGTCTTTTGGACCCCACTGTGTTAACAGGTTTGTGTTAGTAGCTGCTGTATATTTGTATGTACTATGCGTGTATTTAAGTGTGTTTGATTGTATGGATTTTTTAAAAATTGCTTGATTTTTAATTTTTTTTATAATAACAATTAAAATGTGTATATTTATACTGTATATTTATAATAGCATAATAATTCATCTTGGTTTTCAAAAACTATATATCAAAAATATATATTTTTATATATATAGTTTTTTTATATATCAAATATATATTTGAATGCCTTCCTGTTACAAGCCCCTCACCGTCAAAACCATTTAAGTGAGCAAAGCAGCTCGCAGATATTTTGGTCGGCGACAATTGTGGCCACATTTTGCACAAAATGGATGTATTTGATTAGATTGACAGAACTTTATGTTTCTATGTAACGCATTACAATCAAGTTCTACATATTTGGTCTTATTTGTGTTTCATTTAAATTGTATTATTATACAATGGTTGTAATTATAGTAAAGTTGATGGTTAAACTGTAAAATACCAAGCCTCAATTCCATTTATTAGTCATGAGGCTTTGATAACGGCATTTTGGGAATTATTGCCAATTTTTTATTTTGAAATATGTATATCAGCCAATATATTGGTATCAGTCATTTCAGCATCACCCCCCAAAAAACACATATTGCTCTAGCTCAACCGTGTTCACAGTGCACTGCATGTAAACGTACAGACTGATGTATGAGACGCGGCACTGACCAGTCTGTGTGCCAGGTGACCCAAAGTGTCCTCCAGGGGGTGACAAGCTACAGGTGACCACAGCTGCGGACATGGAGGAGAAACCAGTTCATGAAAAAAAGTTTAAGAACAGAAGAAAGTGAGTCAGACTTGACCCCATTTCCCACGGTCAAGGGCTGAGAGGAAAAGAAGTACAACACCGTAATGGAAAAAAAGGAAATTGCAGTAATAGTAATCATGATAATGGCTTTGTATATATTGATTGTAGTGGTTATGGCTTTTGAGGGATTTTTCTTTTTTCCAGTCTTTGGTTTTCCTCCATTGATCATAAACTCCCAAATGCATTGTTGGACTCGTTCCTATTTCATTTAAATTGTTGTCACTGAGCTACACCATTACTGTTATAAACCACCCTAGCTAAGAGCCATCGAGGTGGTATAGGCTTTTCTCTAACTTTTCCATTTTAAGCCGCGTGTGTCCAGTAACGGAGGCAGTCTGTTCCTGCACACGCTGTTCATGAATCGTACACAGATCCAACAGTTCAGCGAAACAATTTCATGCCTGAGCGGATGAAACGCTGTGACTGTATATTCAGTGGGAGATTTATGCTTTCAGACGCTATTAAAGCTACTTCATCTCTCAGGGAAAATTTAGAAGGAATGGACGAAATTTAATTTTCAAGTTTCTGTATTTTTATGAACCGTATACATCAGTGATAATGTTGTTGTTGTTTTTTTAAATAGAAACTGTGCGAAAAGCTGATCGTTAAGGCACTAAAACACGTTTCTCGTAAACATTATATAGCCTCTTATACAGCCTAACATTATCACAGCGATATTATTATTATTTAACACAACTGTTCTCAGCCATTCGGCTGAAAAGTGATCAAAAGCACAGTCACAGTTTGGTATGGGGTTGGATTTGAGCCTTTCCAGAGCCAAAACAACACAAGTAAAAGTGTGATGAAATAGTTTTTGGACACTGTATGTGTTTGCTCTAGCGCGAGCAGTATATGTGGACATGAGCTCGTTGTAACTGAGCCTGACTTCCAAGGACAAGAGTTAGCATTTCAAGTGGAATTATTTCGTGGGTTGACATTAGAGGCACAGAGCAACGTTAGCGGGTTGGTCCCACTTCTTTTTTGAATCCGGGGATCTTCAGACGTCGGCAGCCCCAGTTAGGCTTCCCCGAAGCATTCTTTATTTCCAAACATCAAGTGGGTTTTTTTTCGACATGGACCGTTCACGTATGACAAACGCAGCAGGAGGCTGTCCGAGGTTGGACGCTTTGTGGAGCAGTCTGCGGCGTCTGGGTGGAGCAGCAGGAGGCGGGGCACGGCGATGATCGCCTCGCTGGGACGTTCTCCGGAGATCGTCCTTCTGTATCCTCACGTGGGCTCACTCGGACATTTTCCTGAAATTTTTACCACAGGGGGCCGGCAGGAAAAAGTCACGGGAAAATGTCAAAACATTTGCAGGCATTTGCCTTCTCACAGACATCCCATCTGCCAAAATTTCAGGACAATGTCCAGACTGCAGTGCATGTCTGAAGACAGCTTTAGTCAGTCCTGGTCCTCAAAAGCTTTTTTTCCCTTGTAACGTTAAAAGGGAATCATACTGTTGTGTTGCTTGTCCAGGTATGATTTTTACTAGTGCCCTTTCAACAGGGTTACAGCATGTTACAACAGTCTGATCTTACATTCTTCTTCACGATTCTTAAAATAGCCTGTGAGCAGTGTTAGTGCAGCCCTGCGGCACTTCTGCATCTCCTCCATGGATCATGAAATAGTCAGGATGCTGACCTTCCAGCAGGGACCCCTGCAGCTGCACACTCAGTCTCTTACCATGATATCGTGTATGTGGCCGTGAAGTGATGTATAAAGACACCACTGCAAGCTTCTACAACAAATCGGGCAGGTTCATCGCTTTCAACAGACTCACAGAATCAACGTTGGCGTAAGCAGATAGCTACAGCTGATCAAATCTGCCAGTGATGGCCACAAAATCGAGCACCCATTGTTGTCAAAGAATTACTGGAGATCGCATGTGGCGAATCTCCGACCAGTGTCACTGAGCGTCGTTCTAGATTGACGGAGGCACTGACAGAAGGAGGGGCGGGGCAAAGCGAGGGGGTGGCTGCGAAAACATAAAATGCATCGCTTGGAATGGAAATCGTTCATGGACTATGGCTCAACCAATCAGCATTGGAGAGAGGCATCCAGTAGGAGGAAGGGTTAAAGGTCATCGCCCCGGGGCAGACTGTGCTTCTTCGAGAACAGCTGTGGGAGGTAAAGGTATACGTCCAAATGTCCTGTGATGTGGCCATTTGTCTTCTTCCTCTCACCTCCTCCCTGCTCCCTGCCGCGGGACACCATACAGGACGTTAGCGAAGGAGGAGGAGGAGGAGGAGGAGGAGGAGGAGGAAGAGGAGGAGGTCCACTGGTGTGGCGGCACTTTCTTGCAATTCTGACAACAACTGCAGCCGAAAGCGAAGAGACGGCAAAATAAGTCTATAGCTGCTTTTTCGATATGAACTCCGGAAAATGCCGTTCACAGAATTATTCCCACTAAGGTGTCACTAAAAACATCTTCACACTCTGGGCTGTAAACGCATTGAACAAGCTTCCAGAGGATGTGGTGCAGGCCCCTTCAACTAATACTGGTAATGATCAGTGGGTTGAGCTTGGGGGTTTGATTCCCCGTCGGCGTGTGGCTAAAATCCAGTGTGGACCCTTAGGCAAGACTGAAATTGGTTATTGTAAGATGCTTTGGACAAGAAGAGTCACCTTAAGGAATGTAATGTTAAAAATCGAGAAACTGGATAGAATTCTGATCAAAAAAGGATATCTTTTATATCTTTTATAAGTGGATTTCTGGCTGTTGTGAAATTCCTGTTATTTTCAACGAAAGGAATTGTTATTTTTTTTCTTTTGTAAGGTTGTCTTTGTTGGTTTTGAGTTGTGGAGTCTGGCGTAATGGGAATTTGTGTCCTGTGCCAGACAAAAAAAAATGTCATCACATTTTCATATGAAACACAGGGAGCAGGCGATTGTCCGGGTCGGAAGTGTTCACATCAGCAGGATAACCCCCGGAACGGTCCGTGGCATCTGAGTAGATCCCGCAGGAGGCAGGACATGACATGATTCCTCTGTGGAAAGCAGTGATTTTCTTGTCATCAACACACACACACACACACACACATTCACTCGCTGTGAATCCTTCAGAGATTTTGCCAGGTGGCTGGCAGGAAAAGTCCGTGGACATTTGGGCTCTCGCACACAAGCCCCCTCCGGAGAAGCTCACGCCATCGTCCCGACTTTAGTGCGTGTGAGAGTGGCTGATACCCCCACCGCCTCTGTTGATGAACCCTGGCGTTGGAACCTGCTCTTGCTTTTGGATTACAGACACAAACCTAATGAATGAAAACGGCAATCGTGCAGATGCGACAGTGCCCCCCAATTCAATTGTGAATCCTCTCCCGTTGGTGCGGGCGGCTTGCTGCTGGCAGGCGAACGAGAACGAGTGATCGCCGGTGGGTTGAACAGACCGCTGGCATTCCCTGAGGCCTCTTACAGCCTGACAACACTGCCTTGCAGCATCACGACGGCAGCCGCGCATCAAAACATTAGCGCGTTGGCACAACCGTGCAAATACTGACACAGCAGTACAGCTGGGTGGGCTGGCAAGGTGGCAATCATGCCCACACACTGGAAGGCCTGGCAGGAACACGAGCTGGAAGCGCTGTCGACTGGAGCCTCGGGCAGGGCTGTTGGCATTTATAGCACTGGTGTAATGACTGCGTGATTGATTGGAACCACAATGGGGGCTCGTGTACTCAGAGCGGTACACAGCATATACACCGGGCGGCTGGCACTCCTGGATTACAGTCCCCCTGGGTTCCCACCCAGATTAAAGGGGTTACATTAAACAGCATGAATAAAAGATCAAAATGATTCCCTTTTGGCGCGTACCCGCAGGACAAAGGGGTTGGAGTGTGTTTACATTTGTGCCTGCCAGGGAGGGATGCTTTGGATGACGCTTCCACCATTTCCTGTTTCCCCTTTGAAACACACACATGCAGCGAATGTCTCTATCTGTTGCTTTATACATCCAAGGGCAAGAGGAATTTAAATATGTAATTACCGGCTGCAAATTGTACAAATGGGACAACCGGAACATGATTAAGGCGGTGTTAAAGGTTACCCCAGTCATTTGGCTAATTACATTTTACATGCTTGGGGCCAGGCTCTCCTTGAGGAGGAGAGGGCATGGCAGTCAGTGGGGGGGGGGGGGCACCTGAGCTGTTCCAGAGCCGGCGCCCAGAAACTACATGTTATCACGCTTTAATGACGACGTTTTCGCCCGTGGTCAACATCTTGTTGCTCAAACCTCACGAAGAGAGATGGCTGCGGGCGCTTTTATGATTTTAATCTTTCTAATTGGCCCCACAGTTCATGAGCTAATGTAATGAAGAAGGATGGGGAGGACGCCTTAATCAACTACAGGAATTGTGGGTAAACCAGCGGGCAGCGCGGGTGCCTGGCACGGCCCGACTCCCGCCCCTCGTCGCACTATTTCATCTCGAGCTCGCTGGTCACTTAGGCAAATGGACAAGGCCGCTCGCATGTCGTCATGGCGATATTTCACACGTTTTTACCGGCATTATAAATATTACAGCCGTTTCCCCCCGCGCCCGTCCTCACCGCGCTTTGCTAATTATTTATTCATAAACATTACGGCCTAAGCAGAGCGTTACTGTATCTTTTTTACTGCAGTTCATACCCGGTCGCGCCAAGACTGGCGTGAAGTGGCCACCGCAGGAAGTAGAAAAAGATAAGCAGATAAAGACGCAAGATTTACCACTATACATCAAGAGGAATCGGGAAGTAAAATGAGGATGCTGTGCCATCCCCATTGGAGATGTGCAAAGCAGTTTCTATTGATTAGTAATTCATCATACCATCCCCGGCGATAGGCTCACACAAGCGTAAGAAGAGTCTCTGGGCTCAGATGATGCCTCGCACATAATCAATGGCTGATAATACAGGGGCCGTCCTCTAATTATTGACGACCAGAGAAATGCTCCCCTCTGTTTCCCTATTCATTCACGGAGGGGTCAATTAAAAAAAGGCGTCTCAACCTCAGCCGGTTGCCGTCCAGTCGGCCGAAGCAGCCCGAGGTCCCGTGGGAGACAAGAGGTGAAAGGGTGGCGGACCTTGGGATTGAGGGGCCTACAGGCGCGGCGATGCACAGTTGGTGTTTCTAACCGAGGAAGGGGTAAGATGTGGAAGAAGAGATTATCATCAGACAAAAACAGCTGCAGAGTCACAGGTGCAGCTTGGCATGGGATGGATTTACGGCGAAATCACAAAATCAACAACAAGCTTAAGGCAAAGTTACAGTCTCCTACGTGTGTGTGAATGTGTGTGTGTGTGTGTGTGTGTGTGTAACCTAGTTAAACTGCAGCATGCTTAGTGGCTTGTGGTTAGATAACTTTTCCCATTATTTTGTACTTGGTGCCCTGACAATAGTCTTTCATCACAAGCATTCAGCACGCATTTTCCTCTCTCACTCGTGTAGAAATAGCTGGAATGGGAACTGGAAAATCCTCAAGTCACACTGTTTCTCCTGCACCGTTCCTCAGATCAGAACTCAGGAGAATGTCCCGAAGAGCAGGTCCGGACATTTTTACTGACGTTTTCAGTTCACATAATGCGAACGCAACGGGAGATTGTCCGAGTCCGACGCGCTCACGCCAACGGGAACATCGTCCGGATCAATCTGCGAACGTCTGGGTAGAGCGGCAGGAGGCAGGAGGCGATGCAGCTGCAGTCGCACACGGGCTCACTCTGACATTTCCCAGACATTTTGTCAGGGGGCCGGCAGGGAAAAGTTCTGGAAAAAATCCAAAGCAACATTTCTGTTCTCACATATACGGAGAAGTTCGGGAGACATGTCCGGACTTTAGTGCATGTCTGGAAGCAGCTTTGATGATGCTTGGTTGTATCCTTCCACACCACAACACAAACATTTGATTCTAGCTGATGCCAGCCGCCCCCGTCCCGACACCACGTCGGCCTCCTCACCTCTTTACCTCCACTGACCTGCAGGGATCCTCTTTCTGCGGCAGGTCACCCACGACGCCTCACGGCTGTCAGGCGATATCTTAATGGAATGGAGGTTCCAAGCCAGCGATATGAAGGCCTGTGTCAAAACATGAATGACTGCCCACACACACGCAGACCTGACCCGGTAACCCCACGGGGTATGGGGAGAAGATGTGAGGACACCGATTCATTCACTCAATCATCCGTTCTGAAAAGCCAAAAGTAGCACAAATCTTACTCATCTCAAAAGATTCTTTTTGAAGTTTTAAACAACCAAGTTTGACAAACTGAATGTGAAGTTGCTAACATGTCAGCAAACAGCTGCACTTTTACACCTCCCACGGAAACAAATCAGTGTGAGCATTCATTAGGAGTTCTCCACTATCTCCACCTACTCTAGAAACATCGAGTTATTTAGCTGTTGTATCCATTGGAGAGTTGCTAACTGTTTCCTGTCCATAGACTTGATATTGTCGTACAAAAATGAAGACGATATCGTGGCGATATGAAGTTGTCGTTATAGACTCAACGATAATATTTTTCATTTGTTACAAATATATGTACTTCTTTTAAACACACAGACACATTAAATATGTATTTCATTTTTTTTTAATTTTTTAAAAAATATATTCCATTCCATTTGTTCCACTTCAGTTTATATACTTATAAACTTTAGATATTTATATATAACTTCATATACTATATACTTTTTAAAACTTGTCCATACAAGCTGTTGTGTGCGCTTGGATTTCGCCCCCCAATTTCACTTCATAGAGATCGTAGATCTAATCTAATCTAATTAAAAGGTGCCATCATTTACATCGTGCTAGTGATTTATCATGTGTTGAATTACTGAAATGGATTTCCTCTTTCTGATGCATTTCAAACTTCAATGATTTACCCCAACCCGAGCTGTGACGTCGCCGCTCTCCTCAGACATGTGGAGCTCTGATTAACTCTCTCGGTGATAAGAGGCCACAAAGTGCAGACAGGGAGGCTGCGATCGATCTCCGCTCTGTGGTCACACGTGTAAATGTTTAGATGTACAGACGTGTTACCTCCCGTATCAACACACGTCCATTAGACGGACTCACTCTGACCCGCTGGGCCTTTATCAGTGGGAGACTCTGCACCTGGACCGCTGCACGTTTGTGCGCGTGGGTCAATGCACAAAAATATGAATGTGCGTGTGTTTGCATTTGTTGTGCGTGTTTGGAAGAGGAGGTGGTGTGTGGGTTGGTGTGTTATTTCGAGTCTGACTCCCGAGTTTCTGAGGGGTTTCTTTCAGTCACAGGTCAGATGTGGAGAGAACAGGAGGTTGATGGGATCGTGACACGACAACCACAACATGCGCCCCCCCAACACACACACACGCACACGCACACACACACACACACACACACACACACACACACACACACACACACACACACACACACACTCCCTCAAGGAATGCAATTTTTCACAGCAAGTCTGACTTCCCTGTTTGAATTTGAGGCGCAAACATCAGCCTGCTTTGATAAATGGTGTGTATCCAGGGCCAAAGTATCAAGGCGACTGTAATGTCGTGTAAACTGATGAAGAAACAAGGAGAGAGAGAGAGAGAGAGAGAGAGGGAGAGAACAAAAGAGATTTAAAAACAACAACACTATTTATTCAAGACTAGTTGCTGTTTGTGGGGGCGGTGATGGGCATTTGAAGCCGAAATCAAGGGACCTCCAGATTTGGGATTACATTGAGTTAAAAAAGAGAGCAAAGCAGGGGGGCATCAAGAATGTCTGGGGGCCGCTCTTATCTCTCTCTGAATGAAAGGAATGCACACGACCAAACACAGAGCGGCCCAGATGCGATGTGCAGTGAAGGAGAAGTAAGAGCAAATCAATGGATTGGTTTAACGTCCAGCTTCCCGGGGATGTGAGGATACCTTTAGGGTAGGACGGACGTGTGTGTGTGTGTGTGTGTTCATGTGGTTTCTGTGGTTCTTTGTGTACATGTGCATTGGCGGGACTTCCAAAGAATTGCCCTGTGTACTTTTAGCTGCAGGGGACTTGGGTGGGAACCCCCCCCCCCCCCATCAAACCAACTGTCTGGAACCTCTTTTAGTGGGGTGAAGAGAGTGTGTCGATGTGTGTGGGGGGGGGGGGGGGGGGGTTAATGACGGAGTGGAAGGCTGTCTCTAAGCCATCCGTGGGTGTACCTGAAAGAGCTACCCCCCCCCCCCCGGGATGAGGCTTGAACTGTGGAGGTTCTGCCATCAGCTTTGTTGCGGTGCCCTGAGGGGGGCTGGGGAGAATTAGTTGAATGTGTTGTTTTGTGTGACACCATTGCTTCAACCAAACTTCCTTCAAAGTTCTCTGACTTTAAGTCACTGCCCACTTACTGGCAGGCCACATATACACAATATTTGAGGTGAGATTACTCTCTCTCACGTATCGTAACGTTAAAACTAGGATGTGAATGGCTGAAAGGGAGTTCAGTGCGTTAACTGTGGTTTTACAACTCAAATTTAAATGTCTGAATGAATTGCGTCTCTTTAAATGTCCCTTAGTGTGATATTGTCAGTGTTTGAAATCGGTCCGTGAAATTTTAATATAAGACAAAACACATAACTGCTGGCTTGTTATATCTTTTCAAGTAAGGATCATTTTGTCATTAATACACATAGTTTATGTCTTTCATTCATATAAAAAGATGATGACTGGACGTTGACCGAGAAACGCAGCACAGAGATATTTGATGCCTGTTAACGGGTTGTGAAGTTATTATTTGAGGGAAGCTTTACTTCATTCTGCAGTTGTTCTTGTTTGTTTGGCAGCAGGATTTGGTGGAACGATGAGATTTGGGCCGAGGAAGAACCTATTACATTCTGTCGCGGATCTGGACAAATCCTTTTGTTTTTCATCACTTACAATCTTATTGTTTTTCATTTTTTTTATTTTTTTTTATTTTTTTCTCTCAGATTTCCCAGGGAATGATTCATGGATCTTGATGAAAAAAAAACAGGCGTATTAAGTGGACTTATATCTAAGATTGTGTGCAATTTGGTGCAGCTTGATTGAATGTAAGGACTGTTGGGCCTTGGTGGAGTTATCGCTCTGCTGTGGGCCCTCATAGTTAATTGATGGATTTATTACTATTCTCATAGAAGTCGGGTTAGAGGTGGTTTTATGATATTTCTCTGTATGTGCGTATCCTTGAAGAGCTGCAGCAGTTTTTGCAATAATCTGAGGGGATTCATTTCAGACTCGTGGCATTACATTATTTGGAAGTAGGTTCCTGTAAAACACCCTGTGACTGCATTCACGTATTCCTGGCAGCGTTGATATTTCATGGCATTATTTTCCATTTTCCTGTGTTTCCCTACTGAACATCAACAATGTTTCGCAGCATCTGGTTTTTCGTGGATCTGGTTTGTTTGATGTGGACTTGACAGAACATCTTTGTACTGAGTTGAGGAATTACGCACGAACACGCAACTGTCTAGTTTGGAAGAAACGGTTGGATAAATATGAAAAGGACCACTTTCTTTCCTCTTTCTTTGTTTCTTTTTCCCCCATGTCACACTCTCTCTCTCTCTCTCTCACACACACACACACACACACACACACAACCCGGGCGACCCCGGCATTTTGTCTTCATCCATTAGTAATTACGATCTATTTCCTGAGTGTGTATCCAGAGGCTTGCTAAAAAAAAGGCTTTGGAGGAAATGATAATAAATAATAATCAGACCGAACCAATTAAGACTGATTACCCTGTGTGTGTGATGCTGGGTGCTACACACTGCTCAGCACACACACACACACGCTGCGTTTACAGGCTCGTGCTGATATGTGAACGTTTATGCACTTACTGTGCGCACCCACACATGGCTGCTGGGTAACTTCGTGATATGGCAGTAAACGGGGATCCCTCCAACATGGGACTCGTCACAGGGGCTCAGTCTAATTTCAGGAGACCGGGGCCTGCGCCTCTCAGGAAGGCTCTAAGCCTCTTTACGCTTCAGTCTTAGCTGGAGACAAAAGCTATGTGGCTTGGGGAGGATTAGTAATATTGGTGGAGAGGGTTCGACATCCCAAAACGTGATTAAGTGTTTGGTAAGTGACTGAGGAGGACTCGCGGGACTTATAGTAACGCACTGAAGATAGCAGGTCCTTTCTGATGTTAAATAAGGCTGGGAGATGCAGCTCAGCAGGGGGCGGTGGGACGGGGGGCGACAGTAGGGAGGAAGACGCAGAAGATGTCAATAAGGAGCCGTTGGCGTCTGACAAGGAGAATGCGGCCGCCTTTGTTCCTCTGGTGTCCTGAGGGTGGGCCATAAGGAGCAGTGATCACACACACGTGCTCGTGTACATTTTGTACACGCACACTTTCTCCAGTCTGGTGAAGTGAACACGATGCATTATTGATCAGAAGATGAGGATGTTCTCTCGGACCGAGGCAGCCGTTCGTGTTGGCCTAACGCACGTACGCAGCCACACAGAGAGGGGCTGGAGAGAATCGCTTCTCACTGCTCTAAACCAACGTGTGGAATAAAATGAGTGTGGAATAACAATGAGCAAAAAGTCAAATGTCGAGAACAAACTTGAAATTTCAAGATTAAGTTTTAAGGATTTCAATTTTTTAAGGATTTCATGTGATTGCCCGCTCAAAATGTCTTGTGTAGATGAATTGGTTAAACATTGTTCTGCAGAATCAGTCTCGTTTCTCTTTTAGCTCATAACCACAGGCTTGTGATCGGCGTTATGTTTTTGAAGATATTGTGCAAAAAAACTGCGTCTGTTTAGGAGAAGAAGATGGACCGCAGGTTAGTTTGACTTCATTCTCAAAAAAAAAAAAGATTCTCATAATTCCTAAAAATGATCATCCTCTGATTCAGTTTTATTCTTGACATTCTGATGTTATTCACGAAATAAAATCCGAATAAGGGGAAGAATGTTTTATTTATTTATTTCATGAATAAAATCAGAATGACTTCATTCTCAACATTTCTATTTTGTTCTCGACATTTCCACTTTATCCTTGAAATACAAAATGGAAAATAAAATATTTATTTAATTTTTCCTAATGCCTGACTCTAATACTGTTCCACACCAAAGAATCAACAGTAACAACCAGTTTCATTTACGTACTAACCTAACACACTTACACTTTCTCTTTATAATCCACAATGTACATACTTTCCCAACAAAATTAAAGATTCATAGGCTCCTGCCTACAGCTCTCCCTCCCTCTTTCTGCCTCTGTCAGTGGAGTTTAAACGGCGTGTAATTGTCATCTGTCAGTTGCCCGTGGGCCCGTCCCCAACGGCTGGTTTGTGACTGACACCCACTGCCAATGCTCTAAGAAGTGCCATATGGCCACAGTTGACACTGACGTATAGGACTGTAACGCAGCCTCATGGGAAGAGAGTGACTGTGGATACAGTGTAACGTGCGCGAAAGTGAGAGAGGGTAAAGACACACACCAACAGATTGGCTTTTAGTGATAGTGATAGTATCGCTATCTGTATTACATGATTAAGGAAGTAGCTCTGGATTGGTGCGATAAAACCCATGGAGGTGAGAATGAAAACGCCTGCAGGGAAACAAAAGGAAGAAACGGCAATTGCTTGCACATTACTGGAACTGTACAGGTGTGTGTTCAGCCCACATCAACTCGAGACATAAGCTGAGTTCACACTCTACGTTTTTTAGGCCAGATTTAAAATTCAGAATTCTGGAGCTAGCCGACAAAACCCCAAATCGGAGGAAAATCTGCTATAAATCAGGGCTCGATTGCTACGTGCGAATTACCTATGCCACGACGCGATCAAAGTGCCTCGCCGGCGAGCCCAAATCCTGTAGTGTGAACTGTGCTGTGACTGGCAGTGAGAGCGCCAATGACAGCGCAAGAGGAACCTTGAGTAGTGTGCCACGGTAACAGGTCTGTTAGACTGTTCTTTGAGCTAAATGCTAATGGCAGCATGCTATAATGACAATGCTGACATGCTCACAGTACCACGTCATTTAGTACGTTGATACTTTTTAAGTAGGCTGGTGGTTTTGCAGGTGTTTGGGCAAAAAAAGGAATCTTTTTTACCCGACGTTGGAGTGAAATACATTGTCTATACTGGTTTTGGGAGAATTTCTTACAAGCAACATATTTGTACAAAACCTGTAAGTGCTGAACCATGAGCATGTTTCTGCTGCAGCCTGCTATTACTCTTTCAACATTACAACTAGCCCCTGGTGTCAGCCATTCCCCTGTTTTACATTTTACAAGTGCTGCTCCTGCCTCCACTGATCATGTGCTGGAAGTGTATGTATGTGTGAGAGAATGTTCTGGCCCGAGTCATTTACCATTGGCTTAGTGTGATAAATATGACCTGTCTCTGCTACTCTGGGTTATGTGCCACTGAGGGATGGCGGCTGTGTTTTGTTACTGAGGAACGAGGCTGGAGAACGGGCCTAGTAAATGACTCTAACCCTGGGAGAGCGTTGGGTTATCATTAAAAGCGGCGCAACACCGGTGCACCGCTGTCAGAGCGCTAACCCGTAACACAGACATGACAAGGACACGAGATGATGCGCTTCAGTTTTGACCTTGTGTCATTTCTTAGGGGCTATGTGGTTGGCGGCGCGGCTGTTTGGTTGGCCGGTATTCCTATTTTTTTGTACTTTTCAGATTAATGTACCGTACACGTTCTTGAATTTCAGGATGTCCGCGACTGTGGGTGCAAGAAAACATGCTGATATCAGAGACTGTGTATAAAGATGGACGACATCAGTGTGATAAGAAACTAGAGTATACCTAAAATGTCAGAGGCTGCTCTTTATTTCTTGTTAATTTCATCTTTAGCTAACTTATTGTATCCATGTCATATTAGAATTGTTTCCATAAAGCATTTGCCAAAACATAAACCGGAAAAAAAACCTACAGTCGAACGGTCCCTCGCTTAAATGGTCCTACAGCATCACTTCATCAAGCACCTGGTTCGTTTTAGCATGGCTGAAAAGGTCAGAGAAAAGGTGTTAACCCTCGTCTGTTGGTTGGATCACTTGGTCCAGAGTGAAATATCTCAACAGCTTTTGGATGGACTGCCATAGATATTTCCCCCACTAGATCAAGTGGAAGAGCATCTCCCCGCCTTGTTAAAGAAAGTGAAAAACTAAATCCTGGATCTGCCCGTTTAGCCGGATCAACTCCAAAATGTAATGGGTTCTTCCTTGGGTCATGCCAGTGTGTAATTTTTTTTAATTTTCTGGCGGCATCTGGTGGTAAAGCTGCAAACCGCAACCAACTGAGCACCCGACAGGGGACACTGTATGGTGGTGCACTGCTGATTTCATTTCCGGTGTCCGACAGTGGTGGAAATTCAACGTGATTGCGATGTATTCTGGAACCGTTTCTTGCAACAACCGTGTTCAACACGACGTAGCAATGTAGACTCGCACGGAGGTCGGGTCCACCTCATGCAACTATATTTAACTCATTCACAGTTGATGAAAATACCTTGGTTCTTTGTTTCAGGTGATGATACATATATGAACAGATAGTTATGGACAATCTATAAAATTTCGGTGAATAAGTTCTTCAAAATATTGAACACTGTAGCTTCAAATCCCTAATGTAATTGTGAACTATACACCATTTGTAGGGGAAATTAGCTAAACTCATCAGAAGCATGAGCACTTGAACATAAATCAGTGTGATAAGAACTAACAAACAAAAACCATGTTTTTTTACCTTTTTAGTTTGGTCCATGTCCCATCCACTAACATGGAGGAGGCGGAGTTTACAACCTATACTGCAGCCAGCCACCAGGGGCCAATCAAGATGATTTGGCTTCACTTTGGGGGAGCTGTCATGTCGTCCATCTTTATCTACAGTCTATGGTATGAATCTGTTTACTTGACTCACTGATGTCAGTTTTTGTACTGTCTCTTGTGACCCTGGAAACTTGTCGAAAATGCAAATTTCAAGATGATGACCATTGCTAAACATTAGTCCTGCTTAACGTCAGCTTGCTTTGTTTGTGTGAGCATGTTAGCATTTGAAAAAAAAAACCCTGCGTCCCTGAGTACAGCCTGACAGAGTCATTGGTTTGGTTGTAGACTCTTGTTAATTTCTTCCTGTCATTTTTTTGTGAAAGACTTCCCCATCCTAAATGTGCCAGAGAGCCCGCCCCCCTGCCTGTGTAACCCACCTGTCTTCATTTCACACAAACCTCTGTCATCGCAGCTGTCTTTCCCTTTTCCCCGCGCATTCCCGTCCCTCCGTCCCCTTTCAATTCAGCGTGTCAGTCCATCACTTTCTAAATGGCCTACGGCGGCGCGGCATTGTTGTTGATTTCATACATGCCATACGACACAATTACATTAATGGCTCCATGAATGGATTTCACAGGGAGCCAGTCGGATTTGTTTGGGAGGCAGTTCAGGGACACAAAGAGGCTGTCATCTCTGTTTGGCCATCAGCTCCAGAGCCGTTATTAGCAGATGAGAGATGTGACAGTCCCGCTGCAAATGAAGAGATGATTTCTTCATAATGAACACGTTACAGACTTGTTGAAGATTAGTTAATTTTCCTTCTTTTTTTCTTTTGAATTTTCTTAATATTAGATGAAGCACATAAAGACTCTTCTAGCCTGTAAATCCCCACTTAGAAAAAGAGTATGCAACGTTTAGAAATTATATCCTGCAGTTATTTCTTCACGTGGAAATGCATCAGCTCCAAACCAAGTCAATCAAATGTGCAGCAACGAGATATTTAAGCAGATCTGCCAAAATCCTCCATTAACGAATGTTTTACAGACTGCACATGAGCTCCAGTAAACACGGTTGTTTCCAGCAAGTCACCTCGACGTTAACAGTATCACCGGGAGGCAGGTTCAGTACAATATTTGGATCAGGTTCTACTCACATCATGTTCTGGCGTCATGATGGACGAGTTGTGGCAGCGGTTGGTTTTTCTTTCCTTCTCTCCTCGCTGCGCCCGGAGGAATCGCCCACAGCTCGGCCTGCCGTAAGAGCCAAGAACTGTATTTGTAATCAAACTCCCACTAAACATGCACAGTCGACAGAACGGATTGCTTTGCATTTACGTAACATGTTATCAGAGTCAAAGCAGCACTGAGTTAATGCAGCGGCAGAAAGCGAAGGCCAAGGCTCATTGTGCCGCTGCCGCCTGGCCCGCTGCCACGGCAGCAGCGGCAGCAGCAACAGCCGCCCTGCGAGTCAGGATGTTGCAGACGGGGGGGGGCTGGAGTATTCCACCATGCCAACCAAAACTGAGTCACGGTGCTGCAGGGAGTTTCACAGCCGACTGTTCGTTTTTGTTGGACGCTGCTGCTGACGCCAGCGCGGAGGAACATTCTGGTGTGTGTGCGACAGTGCAGGACTTGAAACTACATTTTTCAAAGATAAAGAACGAACCTCTGCCAACAGGAAGAGGGCAGCGGACTTATGTAACCCACAGCTATCCCCTCGTTCATTCACTACTTCCTAAATGATAAGCGCTCAGCAGAATTAGGAATCATTATCCTTTTGTGCCGCCCCCTGTTCGGTGTGATAGTGCAAAAATAATTTGTGTGAACCACGTCTGAACCGGAGCCTTCACAATAGTGATTCAGTAGAAAGCATGCTCTTTGATTTTGCTTATTTTATTTGTGAAAATATTTGTGTATATGTTTATTAAAATGTTTAGCTAATCAGAGCAGGAGGTGGAACTTCTCTTTCAGTGCTGAAGTGGTGTTTTCACCACCAACTTGGTGGAAGGATGGTACATGGGTCAAGGTAACATAAAATTTTGGCGTGGATTATAAAAAAACTACTTTTTGCATTTTACATCTTCACAGATTTTCCAGGGATTCATTCATGGATCTGGATTTTTTTTTAAATCTTGAATATTGAGGTGACCGATGAGTGTGCGCAATTTGGTGCAGCTTGTTTGAATTTTTCAGGGCCGTTGGGTCTTAGTGGAGGTGTGAGCTCTACTGAGCCATTCTAGTTGGTTGCTTTGTTTGTTTAATCTGCAGATTTGGTTAAAGGCGCAGATCAATTTTTTTTAATCACTTTCCTTTACATAGCAAAATCAAAATTTTCTGACATATTCGTCAGTTTCCTCATTAAATGTTTGGATCTCGATGTACAAAAAAATCGGACACACATTTATGGCGACGAGATCTTGGAGCGTGGTGCTGATTATCAGATTACTTCCTTTTCCCTTTTATTTTTCTTTTATTATGTGAGCTAGACTAGACATGTTTTGCTTGGCCGTGGCGGATGAAGCCACCCTGAGTGCCATAATTGCTTTCAAATTGAGTCGTGGGGAAAAAAGAAATATCACTTTGACAAATGCACTCAAGAATGAGCATCAGTCTCAGGAACCATGACATTAAGTCGTGAACGATGGAGATAAAATAGATACGAGTGGGGACGATGATTTGAGGGATCAAATAGCCTGTACAAAGTCTAGTACTGAAACAGACAGATAAAGTCTGTGTGCGCGTGCGTGTGTGTGTGTGTGTGTGTGTGTGTGTGTGCTGTACTGTGCTGTACTGGTCAATGGTGGCTCTTTGTGACCCCACTCCCATCTGTCATGGTAGGTAAAGATCCCTCTGACACCCGTTGACACTCCACCAGGAGCCTGATCGCCCCAGTGTGCCAAGTTATGGGTGGGCTTCTGTGGATAGGGAGATCAAGGACACACACACGCACGCACACACACCCCAGAAGTTATCAACAAACACATTTCCTCCTCATTGTGGGGTCAGTGTGGGGTGTTAGGTGCCTGACAGTTTGTTGTCACATTCATGACAACAGCGACGGGGTCTTCCACCACCTGGCTTAGATTAGCACCCGATGCCAGATGTATCTTTTCTGCAACACACACACACACACACACACACACACACACAGTAGGTCAGAGCCTGTCGAAGACGGTGCACGCTCCGGAGTGTGGGGTGGCAGTAGTGAGCTTGTGGTCGAGGGGCGTGACAGGCGTGATTGAATAAGCAAAGCGTCTGTTCTCCTCCTCCTCGGCCTCCTGCAATAACAAAGCCTGATTTGAAAACGTGCTGTGTAAAGCCCCCGGTTCACGCTTCATATGCGGCTCGACGAGCTACTTAGCTCGCGCTTCCGATGCTCGGCTGGAAAGTTCAACACGTGGGTGATGAATGTCAGGAACTGGACTTCTCTATGTGCTACTTTGAGGGGGGCGAATCCAGATCACGTCCCCCCTCTCGGGTTTTTATTTGTGTTAAACATTCGACGGTGACAAGCCAGTGTAGAACTAATGAAAAGCCATTTTCAAGAACCGTTGACAAAACAATCTCATGTCAAGGTCAATTTAGGCCACAGCCACACCACTACGTTTCCCCTTTAAAATGACGCTTTAAAACGAAAACAATCTCCGTCCGAACGAGCGCTGGGCCCTCAGCTCGGGCGAGTCGCGACTGATAGGAACCGATCATGAAGCGAAAGCTGAGGCGCCAGCAGCGTTTCCACACGTCTCCGTTTTGGGTGCCCGTGGATGGCAGGCGTGAAAGTATGCAGCAGTGATACATTTCAAAACGAAAATGACGTAACGCGGAAGTAACCTTGTGTAGATGTCCTGGAGCTTTCAGTCATGTCACACGAGCTTCGACAGCAGCTGGGGTTCGCTCACTTGCGTGTGTGTGTGTGTGTGTGTGTGTGTGTGTGTGTGTGTGTGCATATGTGCCTTGACACCGCAGTGAAGACACTCTCAAATGACGGGCTCTTCACCTGACAAACGCATGAATAAATAGCAAGTCAACAAGAGAAGGAAGTGTAGCGGTGGTGAGAGGAAACACAATAAGGTTGCTGGACTCATTTGTTTATCTAGAATCATATTTTCGCTGGATCGCTTGTGTATATTTTAAAAGTCGAGCACTCGAGATGCTTTATTTCCCTGATATGCCTTTACTCACTCCAAATAAAGACTAATGGCAGTGATGTCATGCTGCTTAATATTTTCACAGTGGGAGCAGAAAACATAAATCTCAAGCCTCATGTCTAACGGACACTTTGGCTTCGCATGATTCAGGAGAAAAACTGAATTCATACTTCATTCTCCACAAAAAAATACAGTGTAATACCGTGTATTTCCCTTTGGAAATTAATGAGCTATACATTGTGCTCTCAAAGCAACTTTTCCGACACTTCAGATGAGATGAAACTTTAATGATCCCTCAGGGGGAAGAGAAGGGTAGGTAGTCCACCGGAGGGGAACAAATACACGCTCCCATTGTTCCTACAGCGCTTTTTGTCGGGCGTGAGGCTCATTTAGTGAGATTCAAAACAGAGCACATGACTCTGTCTGTGGTGCATCTAGCAGGCTCTTAGCAGAGACACTTTACCCCAGAATCAGTCGCACATCAACTGGGTACTCAGACATCCACCACCACCACCTCTGCTCTCACACCAGCTCCAATACGCCGGTCGTTATCAGGCCGTTAGTCCTCACCGATCTTCCGGAGCTTCTGTGTGAACCCTCCCCCTCCTCCAGCCGCCCTCCAATAAACACTCTGGTAGCAACTGGCAGTCGGACCCAGGATCAGGTCAGCTTTACTTTTACCTCTGTCCGTCCGCCTTAGTTTCTTGGCCGGTGGAGCTTCGGCACATTTTAATTTTGTTGGTAAATTGCACTTAAATACGAAGGTGTAACACTCCATGTTATTATCTAAGAAGTTGACTGTAGACTGGTGACTTTTAAGTCACGTAGACACCATTATGCATGTGTATGAGCAGCTAAGTGGCTTACGTACTTATCAGTGGGTTACACCTTTGACTTTGGTACAGAATGTCGTGGGTTCGATTCCAGGTCATCCAAGTTCAGGATCTTAGGCAAGGCCTTTAATGCTACCTGCCTCAATGATTGTAAAACGCTTTGGACAAAAAGCGTCAGCAAAATGAATGAATGTAATGTAATGTATGGGCAAGGTGTAGTTAAAGGGGCAATAAGTCATTCTAAAGCGATACACGTTTTGTAAAAATCTGCGAATATTTCCTCACTGTCCGTTAGCTGTCGCTTTTGTGTGTACACAGGAAAAAATCTGGGTTTTTGGCTCAAACCAGGCTCTGTAAATGAAAAACAATTTTAAAAAATGGTGCGGACCGCACCACACAACAGAACAGATTGTAAAACATCACTCGTCGACACCTGAAGAGATGAGCTAGCGGGATGCTCAGCTACTCTGCGGTTTTGGCCTAGTGGTCAGTGCGTCAGACTCCAGAGCAGTGAAATCACAACAACAACAAAGAGAGAGACAGGCTTTTTGTCCAAAAATTGCTAACTGCCCCTTTAAGAGCGATATATATGTCGGAGCTGCTCTCTGGTCAGTAGTGACAAGAGAAGTTGTTTGGCTCATGACACTGGGACGCGCTCATTAGAGCCCAGGATAACAACGCAGCAGCTAACACTGTCTCCTGTCAAAGAGAGTGAAAAGTATTACGATGGACCAACAGGCTCGCTCTCACCTACACACCAGCACCACCGTCAAACAAACCACCATCGTTATCAGGTCTGGGAAAGGGAGGAGATGGGTGACAAAGCTCTGAGCTCTTGTTGACAGGTGGTTGTCCAGCGGTCCGGACTCTTTCCGACGGGCCTGCCAGAGAAATCCTGTTGACGTGTCTTGTTCTTTGAAGAGACAGCTGGCCCCCGCGCGTGGTGGTCGTCGGCGTATAGGAAGTAAATGAGCATCTTTTACAATGGCACGGCCGTATTACAGGAAGTTCTTGACATGTTGTGATGTATCACATTGTTGTCTTTTGGACAGATTCAGCAATACCGCGCACGGAGGTGTGTGTGTGTGTGTGTGTGTGTGTGTGTGTGTGTAAAGGTAACGTGTCGTGCAATTTCCCAATTGTCAAGAGTGGGATGAATGTCAGGAGAAAACATAGCCAGATGGAGCCGAAACTCTGATCTCCGCCAAACATCTGCTGTGGAACATTTTACTTTGTAATAATTCAAAACCAGTGATGAGGCAACTTTTATATTGGAATTAGCATATGTGCTATAAGCGCAGGTGCCTGGGTCTTAACATGTTTTATTTTTTCTTTAATTGAATCATTTCTTCAACATGGCTGACACTTCACAGAAACATTGCTCTATCCTTCAGGTATCAATGCACTGCTGCACACGGTCTCACATCTTTATGAACGCACCGGCACGCCCGGTCGCCGCGTCTCCGCACACAGCGACCTTGAGCGTACAGTTGGTTGGCTGTCTACTCCGACGATGACGGCTGCAAGGTGCTCTGTGGGCCGCAGCACTGAAACTCAATAGGGGGCTCCATATTAGCGGGCACTGAGTGAAACAGTCAACAGCAGTGTTTCAGAGAAGCAGTGGAGCTTTAACACCTACTGTAACGCCCTGTCCTGCTTCCTGCTCTGGATTACATCTAGGCTTACGATATAATAGGAAACACACACACACACACACACACACACACACACACACACACACACACACACACACAAGTAAATGCTGGGACTTTTTCTCAATGTCGTCCTGTTTTTCACCTTTCTCACCCACTCGCATTCACACACAGGGGTTATTCAAACGGCCGCATCTCGCCTACTCATTGTCACACGCGTGCTCACACACATGCAGTGACATCCAAGCTATTTCCTAAGCCACTTAATACATCCTCGTTTTAATAATCTGCTTTTAAGTGTTAAGTTAATGGACAAACAGCACAACACCTAATGCATTAGTGCTACTAAACACACCATTCAGTGTAGCTATGATAGGATTACACACACACACACACACACACACACACACACACACACGCACACACACACACACGTACCCTTTTGTAACATATTAGGGAACTGGTAATGGAAAGCCCCCTCCTGTGAGTGCTGGCCTCATTTTAGTAATTAATGTGTGGAAGGTGTAATGGAAGCCTCGCACCCGTGAGCACTGCAAAATGACAAGCATTGACACACACACACACACACACACACATACACACACACACACACAGTCAATACACCCGCCAATATAGACAGCGTTCACGTAGAAGAACGTTCTACGTGTGTCTAATTGTTTATTCTCACTGTCCGTGAAATTTTGTTCTCTTTGCCGCTCAGTCTGTCTCACACACTCAGACACACAGTGTGTCGCCTTGCCACCAATCAAAACGCTTCACATCACAGGTCACATGGGTACAGTAATTCTATTTATAGCACTTCTCTACTCATACATCCCTTTCACATCAGGGGCAATCTGGGGTTCAGTTTTTTTTTTGCTCGAGTAAAATCCGGACAGGAGTGGACAGGACACGCTGGCATCGGAGTGGCAACCCATTGGTGTGTGAGATGTTGGTTTGAACTTTGGCATTTTAGCTGGCGCCATCTTTTTTTTTTTACTATTTTTAACCAGAACTAACCATATTTGGACAAGAGGGTGGAGCTGAGCAAAATCAAGGAAACTGCACGTCCACCTACATTCCAATGCATACAGTGATTTTTCTTTTACTCTAAATGAGTAACTTACAAAATCAACATCATGCTGTACTGGAGAAGACGTGAAACTAGAGATTGAGAACATAAATACCTTAGCTGCTTTTTAAATCAAGTGAGAAGTAGAGTCATTTTCTCATAGACTGACTTCTTCTTCTAGCAACCAGTTGAGTCGCCCTCTGCTGGTCATTTCAGAAACACTTTCTGAACCCAGAGTTTTGAATCCATATTCACGTACAGTCTCATATTCAACCACAACCTTCCCTTGAGTGGTCGACCCGCTCCGCCTCCTGAGCCATAGTTTTCTCTCCATGACCTCGGAGGACATGACATTCAGACGTTCATTTCCTGGAGACTTACCCTGACCTTACAACAGGCTTTCACCTTAACATTTAATGATTTACATATGAGGACTTTTTTTCCCCATAAGGAAGACAAGTCCCCATAACGTGGGTAATGTGGCGCGCGCGCACACACACACACACACACTCTCAGACACACACACACACGCACACCCCATCTGTCAAATGGCCAGTCCTATCTGTTATCGACATGTCTTGGCCTGTCATACCTGCCTGTCGTCTGCAGCCTGTGTCCCAGAAAGCTGACAGATAAGCCTGTGTGTGTGAGTGTGTGTGTGTGTGTGTCAGGAATCAGTATGTACTTTTTGGATCTCATGCGTATCCTCTTTTGAGGATTTCCCACAATCTGGTGGGTTAAACTCAACTCCACTCGTCCTCACTCAGTGAGACAGTCTGTGAGTCTCTGAGAGGTTCTACATCATCCTCATCATATGATGCTGGGATCACTGACACTCACAGACGGCTGCAAACGTGACCGCACACTGTGAGTTGTCTCACTGTACAGACAGTCCCAGAGATGAGACAAGATGCTCACCATGACCATGACGCATTGCCCAGGTGGAACGGGATAGTGGAAATTGCAAAGGGAAGATTTCTGGTTCTTTTTCTTTTTCAGGTACATCCACATTTCTACGGTGTAGTTTTGAAACACATCGCCGCTGCTGCTACGTTAACTCCCGAGTTTTCAAGCAGCTAAGACAGAGAAGTCTGGAAACGCTGCTGGAAATCGGTTCTTATCAGTCACAGCTTGACGACCAGCCGTACTTTTAAAATTGTAAACACTTGCCTACGGTTACAGTTCTAACCTCGAAATCCCCTCTCGTGTTATTTCACCGTTTTTCCTCCTTGTTCGTTACGTCTTTCTACGGCACGAACAGTCCTGAGGGACCTCGATCGCTACTGCAGAGGCTCTCGCTCCAAATGGTCTTTATTTACAGTCTATGGCTTGAATAGCAGCTAAACGAGAAAGTGGTTAGCACCATGTACCATCACATGTTCTGACTGGTTTAAACATATTGTTTTGTAATTTTTGGTCTCTTCGTAGCCTAAAGGTAATATGTACACACACACACACACACACACACACACAGGGCGAACAGTAGGGGACTGGAAGACACAGTGCTTGGAGGTGGGTGGCACTCCTCAGCGATTCGCAGTAATAAAAGTCGAGCGCGATTTGAAAAGGCTCTATTGTGGCTTCATTCTGTTTTTCCACGAGGGTAGCATTCCTTCCAAATTGGACAAAAGAATTTTAATGGGGCGGCTAATGGACTGTGATTAGATAGGAGGACAGGGAGCGAAGGAGAGAGAGAGAGAGAGAGAGAGAGAGAGAGAGAGAGAGAGAGAGAGAGAGAGGTAGGCCTTGTTGGGAGTGGGCAAGATGGGGGTCTGAAAGTTGCAACGGGGGGTTTTGGTTTCATCCATGCAGAGAGAGGGGGCGATGGGCCAGGAGATTACTCCATTTACCTGTAACCTTTGAGGGGGAACCGGAGAGGAGGGGGGGTTATTGCGTGGGTCAGGTTGCAGAGGGGGACACAGGGGACTCCTCTCCAGAGGTACATCTCAACCTATAGTGGTGGGGAGGAGAGAAGCCCACCTGCTTTTAGCTGTAAGTGGATTCAGTGGTTGAAGTGGTGTGATGCAGAGCTCGCTCACTGCAGGACTGTGCACGGGGCTTCACTTCACAAACAGGTCTGATGTGACACTCCCCCCTTTTTTTCCCACATTTCAGAATGATGCACCGATAGCCAGAGCCCACGCAAGTTTAATTCATTGAACTTCTTCACCATCGCCAAGGAGGTTAAGTTTTCGTCCTGGTCCATTGGTTTGTTCGTCGGTTTGTTTGTTTGTTTGTCAGCAGGATTATGCAAAATCTATTGAAAGATTTCTACAAAAATTGGATGGCACATAAAATGTTGGTGTGGTCCTCGACAGAGATGCCGATCCAGGACGTTTTTCATCGCCTTCTTTAACATTGTGAGATTTCTTTTGACATTTTTACAGATTTTCCAAAGAATAATTGGACAAGCAGACAGAACAGATGATGCCCCAGTTTTTCACATGTAGATATAACGACTGTGCTGCAGTCAATACAAAATGGGTTATGCATTTTAGGTTCAGTGCTTTGACTTGGGACTACACCTGCAACTACCTATGCTAACACCAAACCAATAATATAAAGCATATTTGCATAAATTATTGTCAATTAAAGTTCACCCTGATGGCATGAGCAATAACATGGGACCCATTAAGTATTTCCTTAATATAGTTTTAAAAATATAAAAAATAAATTTGATAGTATAATAACCTTTACATTAAAATTTACACGCACCAGGGAAATTTCTGTGCGATTTTAGCGTGTTTGTGTTGTTGAAAGCACAAAACAGTTCTAAATGACTAGTGTTGTGTTGCGGCCACTTGGTGATATCTCCAGTCAAAAGGTTTGTTAAAGCAGAGCACGGTGACACGGTGGTCACATGTCTCACGGCTGAGGTATCTCTTTATCGTCTGAGACAAACAGGAGCCTGTCAATGATTGGTCGGCTACTGTTGACTTTTGAGCGGCGGGAGGCGGGACATGTATGGACAATAATTCCGCTGCGGTAAGCAGAGTTTTTTATTTACATTCGTCAACACTCCCTTGCTGTGAATCCGGAACAAAATGTCTGACAGCAGCTTACGTTCAAACACTTTATATCATACTGGCGCTGTCTGTCAATTATGAGTTTGCTCACTTTCTCTTTAATTCCCGAAGTCACTCCTACCTGATGGCGTGGAGAAGCACCTCTTCACAATCAATTCTTCTTTTTCCAAAACAAAACCCATCTCTGTTCTAAATGTGTGCATCACTCCACCAATGATCTCCCTCATCACACCTCGTCCGTCTCTCTGCCTCCCACTACACTTCACTGAAATCTCCTTTGTATTCACGCTGCACACACAGACTCACTCTACTCTTACCTTCTTCCCCATGCAGATAAACCTACGACACACACACACACACACACACACACACACACTAACACACACACACACTAACACACACACACACACACACACACATACACACACATACACACACACACACACACACTAACACACACACACACACACGCACACACACACTAACACACACACACACACACACACACACACACACACACACCCATACAGTACAGACTGCCATTCTTTTCCAAATTGGATAGAGACACTGCTATGGGATATTTACATAAGTAATAACAGGCAGCTGCTCCGGGGCCGGCAGCTCCTATCTCACAGCACAGGATGGGTAATTGCTATTTTGGCACTGAGGTGCTACCTCTGCGTGTGTGTGTGTGTGTGTGTGTGTGTAACAACGTGTATGTCTGCAAGTATGGAGCCTCTGAATAAGACTCAAGAGTAAGAGCGGTGAATTTATTAGCTCTCGGTGTGTGCGTGTGTGAGCGTGTACACGTTTCGGTTGCTGACAGAATAAATCTCGTCTTCTTCTTCTTCTTTTCATTTGCAGCACACGTCTCGGTGGCTGTTTGTGCCGCTTCGGGTCCGGCGGGAGACAGCCGGCTGCGTCTGTAGCCCCACAGCTCCTCCGCCTGATATGTGCTGTTGGGCGGGCGCTTGTTTGTTATCGGCACATATCGTCGCATGCTTGCAAGTGTGCGGTTGTGTGTTTTAGATGGTCGGTGTGACAGGATTTCGCCGCCTCCCTCTGGTTTCCTCTCTCTCTCTCTCTCTCTCTCTCTCTGCGTCTGTGTGTTTGACTATGCTTATTTCAAGCAAATATGTGGGCAGCTGTCGGTTGCTCTGCATGTTTCTCAGTCAATATGTTTGTTTTTCACTTTGCATGTGTTCCTGAGCGCGGACCGCGTGTCTGCCAACGGTGTCAGGAGAGCGCGAGTTCAGGAAAGAGTTTGCGGGGCTGTCGCAGAGATGAAAGGCTCGCACTAATTCGGGCAAATAAAAGGTCTTCACGTGCACAGCGAGTCGAACTGTTTGAGCCCGTGTCTGTTATGGTCAGCGTGCTCGACATCTCCACGGCCCCTCTCCTCCTCCGCGCAACTCAATGCGCTCTTGTAGCTGTCGCTGTGCAGCAGCGGGACGCCATAGCAACCGGTCCAACTTCGGGTGATTACCATGCTGAGCCCGCCCTCGCCCACCTCCTCCTCCATCAACACCCACGGTGCAAACCCAACCCGCCCTTTGGGGGAAGAGGGAGGGGGTTGAGGAGGAGAGGCATAGGATCGCTGGTCTCTACAAAATAATTCACCTCCGCAGCTCTCCGTCTCTTTGACAAGATTATGCCCCGGCATCGCGGTTTCTTTTGCAGCCATCGTGTCGGACTGTCAGACAGCAGTGACTTTTTGCGCTGGTGCAAAAAGTAAAAGTAAATGGTGTTCAGATTTTTGAATGCTTTGAGGGCTCTCACAATAAATGCATCACATTGGAGCAAGCCACCAGAGATGGCCCACCTCCGTCAACAACTAACAGTTTGTGAAATGGACCCGCGCTGTGTGTCTTCGCAGCTGTTGCCACTGCTCTCGCCTGAATTACAGGATGCAAACAGAGCAGACATAATGCGTTCTTTTCAAACGACACTGTTGTAAGGAGGAGTTATGGAACGCACCTTACAGTGAGAAACAGGGCATGTTAATGTGCCAATCACGAGGGCAGAGGTAGGCTTTTTTGTTACGTTTGAGCTGAACTGTTTATCGACGCAGCCTCGTAAAAAGTCAGCAGGGGTTTGAATTCCTCTTTCAAGCTCTCCTTCTTACGGGCTCACAGTGTATTCACTTTTGCCTCGAGACACTGTCGGACGACCCGTTGTGCGCACTAGTTCACGATTCATCTCACGCGTGCTGAAGTCAAATCGAGTTAATGCAGCAGAACACTGGAAGCTCTTTATCACATGTTTGGTTCCTGTCCACAACTCCAAGTTTTTTTTTTTAAACAAACCAAAGGTCTCTGGGGTGACAAAGACAAAACAAAGAAAACAACCCCAGACGACATTATATCTAAGAGTGAACTCTGCTCAACAATAGATCTAGTTTGTCTTGGGACTAGAGATGCACCAGAATCTGATTAGAATGGCTCAGCTCAGTGTATTTACTGAGACTGATCACCATTCCCACGTATTTACCACAAGAAATCCATTGGGGTTATTTTGATATTAGGTATAAGAAGACCAGCTCTGCTCAAAATCAGAGAAAGTGGCCCAGCAGGACAAACACACCTGCCCACAACTGTGCCGTTAAACCAGACACACTTGCAGCTATTTGTGTACAGTCTGTGGGCAACACGTGGCACGGCACGGCTGTGCTAACAATGCTAGCCATGTTTACAGGCCATTTTCACCTATAGGGAAACACCTTGTTGAGAACACAAAGGGAAGCCTAGTCAATTATGATTTTTTTTTGGGTCCAAGTTACTGATTTGTGTTTTACATTATCAATTACCATTTTTTTTTTACACCAAAATTAGCAGGTATACGCGGGTAAACGCGGGTAAACAAGCAAAAAAATAAAAAAGCCGCATTGCCTTCATTATCCCGGGTCCGTTGACGACGTCCATTTTTATACACAGTGGTTGGACCACATGAATCCTAATGTGCTGCTTCATTATGTTATATTAACTGTAACTCTCACCTGATTGTCCAAGGTAGTGAATGTGGAGAGGATCCTCTCGCGTGCCATCATCCGTGTCCATTTATTCTTTTCGTTACCGGCATCAATCTTTGTAACACATATGCAGATTTATGGATTCATCAAGTTAAAGGCAGCCCACCATGTGTTGCCATTAAACATCAGTATATATCATTTTCTACATTCATGTTCTGGCCTCTTGCCAGATTTGCATGTCACTTGTTGTGACACTGGTTTCTACTTGGCGATAAAGCTTGACTGTTTAATGGCTGAGTGGAGGAAGAGGAGGCTGCTCTGTCAGAGATGAAGCTTTTTTTTGGAGGGGGGGGTCAGTAACAATCTGTGACTGGGATCAGTTGGAAAATGTATTCTTAGTTTTGCAGACCCCATTTTAACACTAGCGTGAGCGCTGGAGCGAAATCAGGGCTGCTGACTGGCCAGGATTTTACGTGTTTACTGTAATAATATTAAGAAGCTTTCATTTGCACCAGTTTGTCTGAGAGAAACAGCTGAAGGGCCAAACGCTCATTGTGTGCTCATAAACTCCCACGGCCGTCTGTGCCTTCTCTTGGTTCCCCGCTAAAATTAGGAGATGACATCAGGCGGGACCGAAACTCCTTCACCAAATCACAAGTCTGGTGGTTCAGCCAAGTGTCAGTTTGTGTGTTACTGTGATATTTGAGTCTGCATCCGCCTCTGAGTCGTCAACTACACAGTTAAAACCGAATAGACGGAGAGATAAGGTGCCAGCATTAATGCAATGTGACTAAAAGGTTTGCGCGTTTAAGTGCATGAACACATGTGCATGATCAACACAGACATGTACACACGTGTGTATTCTCATACGTGCATACAAACTGTTAGTGCTCAGGGCGATGTTCCTCATGGAGGGATACATGTCTTCCATATCTTCCACATATACATGCACTTGCTGTCAGTGCTCCACCTCCTTGTCGTTCTCTCAGAATGATAATTAGGAGGCGCCTGACACAGCGCCGTAAATTAACTCAGAGACACCTTAAATCATCTCCCCTGGAGTGCTCATTCCCTTCTGCGGCTGCCAAATGTCTTTTCCATGTAATCTTTTGCATGGAGGAAATTCTAAGCTGCCGTGAGTTGGACCTGATTTGTGGCTTGTGTTGACGCTTTGAGCATCGAGAGACTGTGTCGCCGCAGACATCTAAATGCATCTGACGACAGCAGCTTAATCTCGCAGCCAGACGGGAGTGTACCCAGACCCCTAACAAGCGAAAATGATGCATCTACATCATAACAGCGGGGCAAAATGTGTTTTCATGCGGTAACAAAGAGTCATTTGTGATTTTGATTCAACTTTCACACCTTTATGCCTCATAGAAATAAGACACAGCAACTTGTACATGCTCCTTAGTCTCAGTCTAAGACATCACGGCTTCTTTGTCTGTCAGACTTAACAGAGAAGGGCCCACGTAACCTCGGTGTGTCCTGATCAGAGAAGTTATATTACGGTGTGGCATTAGACAGACTCTACGTGTGAGCACACACCTCCTGCTGTCAAGTCTCAAACCAGTGGCATTTCCCCAGAACAACGGCTCAGGACCGGTAAAAGAAGGGCGGCAAACAACGGGCTAGACTCGCCAGCGGTGGGCTTCGAATGCCCTCGGGTAATTCAAAGATTACACAAAAGGGGTCTCTTGCCGCTTGGTTGCTTTTCCACAGCGACAGAGAAAGCTTGCGCCTGCTGGGCTCGACTGCGGGACCCGCCGTGATGCTTATCGACTGACGCGCTGCCGTCAGGGGGCAAAGAGCTGGGCGGCAGGGGCACGGATAGGTCAGGTAACAGCCAGCGACGTGGCGTGGGGCACGGATGCTGCATGTCAGCCGGCTTGTTGAGGGCTGCGGATTATTATTATTATTTTCTTTGGGAGTGACAGTGAACTTTTTAGTCTGTTGTACGTCACTGAGCCTGTTTTTCGAGTCAAACCTTTGCATCTGTAAAGCTCAGCATCTATTACTCAACCTCAGGAGGCCTGTAGGCTTTCTCCTCACGCAAGTGGTGTGTATGTGAGCGTCATCAGAGTGATGCTTTGCCACTTTGGATACAATCCAGTGGGAAGTAGTCATTTTATCATAGACTTCTATATAAATTGACTTCTTTTTCGCAAGCAGTGAGTCGCCCCCTGCTGGTGATTATACAGGCTTTGGGCACTTCCGCGTTGGCTTCATTTTCGACTATTTTTATACAAAGTCTATGGTTTGGTGTGTTCATCTGATCCTGCTAAAGCAACAGATGTTTGTTTGACCGGCTAACTCTCTTGCTATTCAGTAAAAAAAAAAGCAGCATTACATCCAAATGCCAATGTTTAACACTGCAAAGTCCACCGTGGCAGTGTGGGAGTTCGCACTGAATCGCTCATGATGGCGGCCGCTGCAGAATGCCTCACAGTTAAATGTAAGCAACTGCAGGGAGAGTCACTGGTCAAGCAGCGCGCCGGAAGATAAAAACAGACGTAATGCGAGTCAGACGTGTTTCATAAACATGTCTGAAGGCGGAGGAGATAGAGAGTGAACAGCGGAGCGCCTTCGTGAGTGCTAGAGTCGAGAGAGGGTCAAAATAAGAGAATCAAGGGCGCGTGTGTCGAAGAGGAGACAATACGGGGTTTAGAAAGACGTGCAATTAGTAAACTGATGTCGACATCCTGACGACAGAGTTTGAAATCCTCCGCAATCCACGTGATCATATATGGACATAAAAAAATCTGATTTAATTAGAGATCATGTATGAGACTGAAATATGGCCTCAGGACATTTTGGCATCTTGGAAAAAAACACAAAACAACTATGTATGTATTATATATAGTCGTGAGCACGTGTGTATCCATGTGATTGTGTAGGCAACATCTCCCGTCCAGTGGATTTGATCTCCTGCTGCTCCTTTCATCTCCTCCCTCCCTTTCTGCTCCCGGTGTCCTCCGACTCCCACTCGCTCCGGCCTCCGGGGACGGTCCTTCCCGACCGCTGGGCCGATGAACACTGCGCGTGTAGGGGGTTCCGAAGGCGGTGGGGCAGAGCCCGTTCGCCTGGAGGGTCGCGGGCCAGCAGGAGGGAATTTCGGGGCTTCAGTTGAAACAATGGCTCACACTGTAGTCACGGAGGTGGGAGAAGATGACAATGGGAGGGGGCGGTTGGAGGTTTGTGCTTTGTCGCCGATAAATGTTTGGTGCACTTCCTGAAGAGACGTCAGTGATTGAGCGGTGTTGCTGCGACGGCCGGTAGCAGATTATCTGTGTTTTCAATAGACAGCTCTTGTCTTGCATGGCGCTGACGCTGGCAATAGTGACCACAAGTTAATGGCTCAAATAGCCGACTATAAACGTATCAGTTAAAGTTGGCAACATACGTTTAAATATATGACATATATTTAGATATATGAGATATACACCACCTCCGCAGATAGTGGATTGAAAAGATGATCTATACCCATTGACAGTATATACTATATATAAATACTCTGTATATAATTCCACAAGTAAAATCACAGACACAAGACTGCATAATATATATGATTTTTAAAAATATTTGTTCACCGTATTCATAACTTGACGTTTGAATTTGACATTTTTTTGTGTACTGAGGTTCATCATTTTATTTTCTATGTTCTTTTTTGTGTATCTTTATCGTATTTTGTGTATTTGTGAGAAACACAATTTCACCGGCTGATGATAATGTAACATGGAGGTGTGTCTGAGGCCGACAACACGGTGAGAAGGAGGTCGGATTGTGACATAGGTAGGTAACTCTCTTCTGCCCCTGTCAGAGGAAAACGGAAATACAGATCTACTGTACAACCAATCACCTTGCGATCTCTCATCGTGTGGTGGCCCCACAACGCGGCCGCAACCGTAGCTCCCCACATGACCTTTAACCATTCCTACTTTCTGTGTAAAAAGAAAAAAAAGTGTTACAGCAAAGTGTTCCTTGTTGCAGGAAAACATGAGTTGTAGATTTTGATTTTCATTATTAATGCAAGCCTTTCTCTATCAACCGTCTTCTGAATGAGATGGAAAATTATTTGAAAACAGCAGTTTAATCTATGATTTCAACGACTGACACGAAGCCGATACAGGCCAAAGCGAATTGGTCTACGACACTGGTTTGTTGAAGTTCATTTGAGTGAGATTGTGTGTGTGTGTGTGTGTGTGTGTGTGTGTGTGAGTGAGTGTTCGTGCTCAAGCAAAGGGTTTGTAGTCGGTGAGTATGATTGGCACACAATGCAGATGTGTGGGCAGCAGATGCCATCTGGAGGAAGCGGAGTGGGCTGGTAGAGGGGGGGAGCATCCCGGCCCGGCAACCCCCCCCCCCCACACCCACCAAGAATAAAAGCTACTAGTTTGACAGGAAGAGAAAGGAAATGATGGGAGTGTAATCAATCAAAAACACTGCGACACAAATGGAGAAGACAAGAGACACAACCCGCCCACTCGCGCCCAGCCTCGACCACCATCGCGCACGGTCCGTCTTTGTTGGTGCCCGGAATGCTCTGCCGCCATTGGCCGAGAGACGATCAAAAGCGTCCCTCCAGGTCCCCTCTCTGGCTCTTTTAAGGTTGCCAGGCTTGTCGCCAGGGGAGAATGCCCTTTCATCTGGGGATGTAGTTCTGGACAATCAATGTTTGGGAGTAAATTGGTCAATTTCGGTAGAGCACCAGATGCTTTGCCTGCTTCATTACGCCGGTTGAGATGGTTTGCATCTTTAACCCCACAATGGCACAGTATTGTGTCCCAGGAGACAGACACACACACACACACACACACACACACACACCTCTTCATCTCCTCCAAATCAGCCGCTCTCCAGCATTTCCTTGACCAGTCCGAGGTCCGGACTCCGCTGCGCCTCCCTCCGACCAGTTACACAGAGAAACACATCATACTCTCTCTTTCTCTGAGTGGCATCTGCGCGGAGGGAAAATAAAGCCACACTATGTCTGTTCAAGCGCTTGAGACAAAGGCAGGTCTATTCGCAGTGAGATCACCCCTATGAGAAAAAAAACAAAACTCCTCGATGTTTCCTTGTATGGGCAGAAATAAATATGTTGCAGCCAAGACTTGGAAGCCTGAGGTTGGTGTGACAGCTACAAAAAGGCATGGGAAGCCGCCAAACTTGCCAAAAGCGTGGACGTTAGAGGCTGCATTTCCACACAAAGGCGCATTCACGTTGCCCACATGTACGACGCTGTGATGAGACGAGAGCAAAGCGGGGGTTTTTTTTTTCGGGACCTTCTCCCGAGGGGCTGACTGTGTGAGAACGTGAATGTAAAAAAGGTAAAAGCGACCCGTCAATGTCCGAGGGAGCCCGTGTGAACGCACGGCAGGAAAACCTCCGGACAATTGTTGGTGACTGTAAACAAATGCGCCGCTTTCCCCCGGCGGAGTTCCTCCCGCATGTTCTATGCAGACGCCACAGAATGTCCCGTAAGTTTTCCTGTTGGTGTGATGCGTCCGACTCGGGACAATCTCCTGTGACAAAGGCAAACTCTGGAGATTGTGCGGGCGCAATTCGGATTCACTGAGGTTAATCATCACCAACAAGTTTTTTTCCTGTTTTAAATGCAGCCAGCTTCATTTATAGGTCGCAGATTTGACATAACATCCCTGAGACTGTTTCCTGTGATGCAACTGTTTTTTGTTTTGACTTTCAACCCTCAGAGAGTATCTTAAGTCCTGACAGTAGATGAGGAGACGATGATTTGCCCGGCATGGTGGATGTTTTTCCCTTAAATCATTTTTCCTCTGTTATCTGTGAAATTCCACTCCGAAGAAGACACAATACTATGATGTGTTGTGGACGGCCATGGAGGAGGAGACGTATCTGTGCCCAGTGGCTGCCGTGTGTGGCGATGCAGAACACCCTCACCTGATCACACAATGACAGTGTCCTCCGCGGATCATCCGGAGGTTGCCTGCGGGCCACTGCGATGGACACATCTCGTGGGGGCGGTTGAAGAAACCTGCGTAGGAGGAGATGAAAGAGTGAGAGCACCCAATGAGCAAAATAAAACCTGGACACAGCTGGCCTTTTTCTCAAACACAAACAATGAAGCCTTTGTCTGAAGGGAAAAAGTACAGGAGCAACATCAATTCCTGTGCATCGTTCACCTTCGGAGCTCCAAACACCACCAGGTCCGCTCCGCTCGGCACATGATTTCATCATAAACATAACAGCAGAGCGACAGGTCCGGTGCAAGCTGGTCACAAAACGACATTGTCAATTTCACAGAGTGCAATGCCGTGTGAATGTTACTGGAGGGTC
This sequence comes from Scophthalmus maximus, assembly GCF_022379125.1. Lineage (NCBI taxonomy): Eukaryota > Metazoa > Chordata > Actinopteri > Pleuronectiformes > Scophthalmidae > Scophthalmus > Scophthalmus maximus. The sequence continues at coordinate 19,394,082 of NC_061525.1, forward strand.
ATGCTCTATGCTTGTTCTCTGATCCAATTCGGGGCAGGCTGAACAGGCGCCCAGTGTGTCCGCTAGGTGGCGACCTTGGTCCGACGCGGCTCACCTTGGACAGCGCTGCGCTCGGCTTTCCATAGGCTGGAGCCCGGACGACATGCAGGACCAGCACCGAGGACGAGAACTGACTCACCGCAATGTGTGTGTGTGTGTGTGTGTGTGTGTGTGTGTGTGTGTGTGTGTGTGTGTATTAATATGCAGTTTTTTTCCTACTCCCATTTAAAGTGAAGTCAGCAGACATTGAATTCTCCTATAAACGTGAAATATAGGCCGCGCACACACACACACACACACTCCCCATTCGTTTTCTAACACTGTTGACTAACAGCACATTTCCACCCACAGATTTTCTTTTCTTTTCTTTCTTCTTATCACGTCAACCGGTGACTCGGACTCACTGTGAGTTTTTACGTCGCCTTTGCACTTGCGAGCCAAACGGCGCGTAAAAGTGCCACTTCACACAGTCCCAGCCTCGTCCTCTCTCTCCGAGGTAAACAGTGACTTGCTCGGGGTGTGCAGGGTGGTGGTGGTGGTGGTGGGGGAGTTGTTAATGATTATTGCCCCCCCTCTCTCCTCTGTTCCATGTGTTTCCTATATGGTTTGACGCGTCAGAGCGCACAGACTGTAGACCCGCCTCCTGGCTGTGGTGCTCTCGGTGCGTCTCTCTCCTTCCGTCCGCCTCAAACCCATATTCCACAGGGAGAGAGAGTGAGAGGGAGGGAGAGGGAGTGTGTGTGTGTGTGTGTGTGAGAGAGAGAGAGAGAGAGAGAGAGAGAGAGCAGGACCTGCGAGAAGAGCAACGAAAAGAAAAAGAGGAGAGCAAAAACGGAACAACGACACAAATGGCACTCATGGCAGGGATTTTGTGCGCGGCCACCTTTCTCGTTTTTGGGATCTCTACGTTTGTGTCGCCCGCTCGGATTTACCCCCCGAATGAAGGTAAGGCTGTTTGCGGGGAGAAAAAGGCCAACTGCCGCGGACCTGTGACTTCGCTCCCCCCGCGCGAACGTGTGCGCGCCGCGGACCCCTCGCTCACTCGGTCCGCGGGGCCCCTCAGTGGCGAGTGCGCGGAGCCCCTCAGTGGCGAGTGCGCGGAGCCCCGACGGGTTTAATGATGGAAAAAAAACGCCGACGGCCACCTTTTTACGCAGCGACTTTTTTCTTCCTGTGAACCAAACTGGACGGAGAAGTGGCTGCTCATATGTCCGCAGTCGACCCGGGCTCGGGTCGTGTGAGGAGCAGGATTACTGCGTCCCTCTCCCTCGGTGCGCAGAGAGAAGGTCAAACCGATCTGTGCAGCATCAACACAACCGGACCCGCGGAACCGACGCGAGCCTCCTACTGACCCGCCGTCACAACCGTCCCCATGTCGTCGCGTTTGAGTTCAGGTGGAACACGATTGTGGAGATTAAAAGGAGAAAAAGAAAAAGAAAAAGTTACAATCGTGCTGCGCCGCCGAATCAGATTCAGAGATTTTCTTCCAAATCACCGAGAGATCTTTGGTTCCGCGTCGCGTTGAATAAAACTCGACCCGACCTGTCCTGTGGACTCGGCACCTCTCGGGACTAGAACCGTCCCGGCCCCAGGGCTCGAGTGTGAACATGTTAGACCCAATATAATAAACCACAGACTAATATTATTTTTTCCTTCATCTTTTTTTTTTTTTTTTTTACAACAAACACAAATAAATCTAACTCTTGATTCCAATTGAAACAACCTGATTCTGACGCGTGGAGCCTCTTCTCTGAGGATTATCAGTTCAAATAAAAACAAAACGAGTGTGTGTGTGTGTGTGTTTCAAATTGAAAATTGATCAGTAATGTAGAAGGTAATTACATAACAGGCAGATGTATTGATTAGTGCTGAACTGCACCGAATTCAAAAGAAGCCTCGTCTTCTGTCTGTACGCGTATTAATTCATTCTTGTTGCGCAATGTCCGTGTTCATCATTTGATGGTGTGAAGCAGCGTGTCCGTGTGTCAATGCGTTTTGTTCCTCATCCACCAAGTTTGTGCACACGGCTCCTCCAACTGATCACATCACACGGGCCGAGCACAGGAATCAGTATTTCACAGACACTCGGGGAAGAAATGCATTCGTCAGTTGTAGAGAAGAAGAAGAATAAAGAAGAAGAAAAAAAAATCTTTGTCTTAACGAAAATCAACGGAGGCGACGCTCAGCAGGGAACTGCACACGAGGAAACACTTGTAAAACTCACTGGGCTGCAATTAGTTTTGAATTCTCCTCCTTTACTGACACGCATCGTCATTTTTACACCTGACAAATGCTTTAAACAATTAGGCCTTTTTCAACAAAAAAAAGAAAAGAAAAGAAAAAGGAATCAACAACCCATTCCCCCCCCTCAGCCTATGAGAGAGCTCAGTGGATCAGAAGTGCCTCTGCTGATTGCTGTGTGGAGGCCCTGGGACTTTCATGCTCACCTCTCCCATTCTTGTTTTCCAGTCACGTTATTGGACTCCAGATCCGTGCAGGGGGAGCTGGGATGGGTCGCCAACCCGACAGAAGGAGGGGTAAGTAGGCTACTGCGAAGAAGTGTCCCCTTGTTGGGACGCACGATCCCCTATTGAGCGAAAAAAAAAAAAAAAATGAGAGAGATAATATCCCTCATTGGCAGGAGCTCTGGAGTGGACCGCCAAACACAGATACACAAACGCCTTTGATAAGATCCTTTTCTTTTGTCCTATGGTGAGCCCCTTTATGAGAATATGTGTGTCTGTGATTTACTGTGCAGCTGTCTGCACTTTAAACGCGGGGTGAGGTCGAGGCAAAATTCCCAGTATCGCACATTGAAATATGGAAAAAACGGAATTCGCAGTTCTGTTGTACACACAGACCCTCTGGATCTCCCCCCAGGGCCCCAGGGGGGTCCCCGGAATTCACTTTGAGAAACCGCTGGGTCTATAGGCACCCCCTTTTCTCTCTCTCTCTCTCTCTCCCCCTTTCTCCCTCGATCCCCTCCTCTCTAACCACTCTGTAATGGTCAGATGCCGGGGCCGATACTGCAGCGGGCGTCGGGTTTCCTGAATAGACGGTGGATTGAATCGGTCTTTGTGGGGAAACTTTATATCCCTTTCCACCATTGAGTCGTAGAGAGAGAGAGAGAGAGAGGAGTGGGGAGAGAGAGAGAGAGAGAGAGAGAGGAACTTGGCAGCTGAGAGAGGGTCCTCTGGAATGGATGAATGAGGGGGGAGAGTGCGTCGGGGGTCCAGCCCTTGCCGCAGGACGACTGGGTCGGGGCTGTGAAGCAACGGGGAGGCAGGTCGAGCAAATGCGTGATCCCTCGGCGGATCTGCGGGGGCCGCGGTCATGGGCCGCAGGGACCCTGGCATCAGCTCGTCGGGGAGAGGGGAGACGCGTGGCCTTTTAATCTAGATCTAAATCTGATCACATAGCAAAATAACAACAATCAGTCAGCAGGAAATGACTGTCGCTCGCTTGCAGAGATGACACACTCTCGGCCCATGAATGTTTTATGAAGATTACTGCAAATTAGCAACAGTAATGTCAGCTAATGACCACAAACCCATTGGGGGCACAGGGTCCCACCCCGTGCACATATTTGCTGGCTCTGCCACACAAGCTTCTCATAATAAACGTGGCCGGTGCCGAGCTCAGCTCCTCGCCCTCGGCCGTTTCATCACGAGCAGGTGATTGACGCCCCCACCCCCCGTCGAGCCCACACTCACCCCTCTCATTACCACCAATTGGCCTTATTCTTCCCCTTCCCCGCCATCAGGGGAAGGTGTGGGGCCTTATCTCAACGCGAGGCCTGATTTCCACAACAAAAGGGGGCTGAGGCAGGAGAGCAGGGAGGAATGGAGCAGCAGGGGATGATAGACATTCTCTCGGATCATTCAGCTGCAGCTATGTTTAGCGTTATCCCGCCTCCCTCCGGGGAAATAAAGCCTTAAACCAGATTGTTTTACGATAAGGCGTCTAATCAAATCTGGCAGCATGACCCATATCTTCCACCGCCCCATTATTATTATTATTATTATTTGTTCAAGTTTTTTTTAGGTGGTTGAAGCTACCGCAGCCAAATGTCTTGTCTGCTCTGGTTTACAGCCGAGCTCTGTCAAAGACTCTATTTAAAACACACACGGGCTTCGAGCCTCTTAATACAACAGTGCTCTGTCGAGAGGGGGGAACTTTATCGTGAGCAAAACAAACATGCCCGACGGCAAAAAATAAGACAGGCCTCGCTCGGATAACGTAATCCATGTGCCCCATGTCCGCGTCTCCCTACGAGTTCAAACCGACAGCGGCGGCGAGCGTTCGTCCCCCAGCCCCCGTCGTGTATGCAGATGTAAAGCAGGAACACGTGAGATCATTAGCATTGGTTCAGAGAGACCTTTACGTTTCTTTACATCCGCACAATCCCCCCGTTTTGTATTCTATCCTCCTGATACCTTGAGCCACGCGGCTCTTGAAGTGTGTGTGTGTGTGTGTGTGTGTGTGAAGGGGATTTTGTATACCGCTCCCCAAGTAAGTGAACTGCAGCCATTAACTGAGGCATAGAACTAATTGCAAATTTTCCTTCCTCGCACCTCAGGAAAATTCATGAATATTAATGTCCTTGTGATTCTATATTAGGACCTAACGAGTCTATTAGGTGCCAATGTTAAAATATGCATTGAGTTCAGCCACCGTCAATGAATTGCTCTGGTGAGACTCAAATATTGACCAATCTTTCTCGCATGCTGATCTGCACAGTATCTCTCACTCTTGGCATCGACTCGCTCTCAGTCGTGTGCAATACGTTCACAGTCCATTTGAGTGAGGAGACCGTTTAGCTCAGTTTTTTTCTAACGTAACCGTGATTCCAGAGGTTCAAGAATATCCTTCTAACATTTTTATTGCCGTGGCCTTTTTTCCCCAGTGGGAGGAAGTGAGTATCATGGACGAGAAGAACATTCCCATTCGGACGTACCAGGTGTGTAACGTCATGGAGCCAAGCCAGAACAACTGGCTCCGCACCGACTGGATCCCGCGCGGCGGTGCCCAGCGCGTCTACATCGAGATCAAGTTCACGCTCCGAGACTGCAACAGCCTGCCGGGGGTCATGGGGACCTGCAAGGAGACCTTCAACCTCTACTACTACGAGTCCAACAATGACAAGGAGCGCTACATCCGCGAGAACCAGTTTGGCAAGATCGACACCATCGCCGCCGACGAGAGCTTCACCCAGGTGGACATCGGCGATCGCATCATGAAGCTGAACACCGAGGTGCGAGACGTCGGCGCCCTGACGCGGAAGGGCTTCTATTTGGCCTTCCAGGACGTCGGCGCGTGCATCGCACTCGTGTCCGTCAGGGTCTTCTACAAGAAATGCCCTTTGGCCGTGCGCAACCTGGCCCAGTTTCCCGACACCATCACTGGAGCCGATACGTCGTCGCTCGTGGAAGTGCGCGGCTCGTGCGTGGATAATTCCGAGGAGAAGGAGGTTCCCAAGATGTACTGCGGTGCTGACGGAGAGTGGCTGGTGCCCATTGGGAACTGCCTGTGCAACCCTGGATATGAGGAGCGCAATGCAGAATGCCAAGGTAAGGAAGTGGTATTTGTCTTGGTTTTGTTTTTTTGGGGCTGACCGGCAGTTTTTGCCCCTTTTGCTATTTATAGAACGCTCTCTCTTTTCCGACACTGCATCTCTGCACCTCTTTTTCATTTCCCCCCTTCGTCTCGCGCCGTTTCCTCTTCATGCCCCATTCCTTCTCTTTGTCCTCACCCACCTACCTTCTCTGTTGGATATTTATTCTCCTCAGTCTCACTCTCTACAGCCAGTGTCTGGTCGGGTGATAGAAGCAATGATGATTGTAAATGGAGTAATTAGCGGGCCCAGTGGGACGTGTTGTGCGCTGGGGTGCGTCCCGGGAGAATTGGCGACACCGGGAGGGCAGAGTATAGAGCCCCAACTGGTTCGCACCACTGCTGTGTCTTTCACGCCCACCTGCCCTCTTTCGCTCTTATTCCCGACGGAGGCTGAAGCGGGGGAAAGGGAGACAGACAGCTTTACAGGAAGCGAAGGAGAGAGAAAGGGCTTATCATTCCAAGCAGGTATGAGAGGAGTGAAAATGCACCGCTGTGAGATGGAGTTGGAATAGTGTTATTTGGTAGGGGTGTGAATAGCCCTTTGTGGACGATTATTGTAGTCTGAGCTCACCGTGATCCCATACCAGGCTGTTTGATGAGGTTTTAAGGTCAGTGTGCAGTGTCTCTGTCGGGACTTTTTTTTAAATCAGGAGCTTGACAGAGGCCTCGCTGCGTCGGCCAACTCAAGACACCGAGAGGTCCACCAAACCCGCCACTGGATCTTTTCCAAGGCCTTTTAAAGGTTATGACGATTGGCACCTTTGATAGACTCTCGGCTAATTTAACAGGGTGGTTTCATGGCTCGCAGCAGATTTCAGTTTATGGTATGCAGCGTTGTGCTGTGCGGACGGTATCCAGCGCTGCTCAGCAGCTGTTTTTGTGGATCACACGCCGCATTTTTGCCAAGCTCGGGCGCAGTCGTCGGCCGTGCCAGACGAGCGGATGCTAAGTCTGCCGCGTTCGGTGTCCACCGCCCTCCACCCACCACCTTCACACACACACACACACACACACACACCAACAAAAAAAAGAGAAGCAGCGGGCCACAGCAGTGAGGGGTCAGAGGCTGGGCACGGGTGATTAACAGTGGGATGGACCACTACACTTCTCCTGATTTACAAGGGAGCCTTTATCTTGGAGGACTAATTACATGACAAACAAGTCTGGTGATTTAAGGGCACTAGTGGCTGCTTGGGGGTTGGGGGGAGGAGGAAAAGGGGGTACAAGTGGTCACAGATGGGTTCCTGTGTGTGTGTGTGTGTGTGTGTTTGTGTGCTTGTGGGATCATTTGAGCTGTGATAATTCTTGTTGTCCGTCTTCCCTGCCGCTGGGCTCCGGCGCCGCGGCCGGGTTTCCCGATCCTCGGGGTCGGCTTCAAAGAGGCAGCGAGAGATGAAGGGAGGATTGAAGGGGGCCAGGAGGTGTAGTTAGTCACAGACCTTAGGCAAATCTGCCCAGGACTGGCGATCTGTCGTGCTGTTTACTATAATAACATCTCATTTTAAACCCTGATCTCATCCTGTGCATCATAACTCCAATTTGCCTGCCAAGTTGAAATGGACACTTTATCTCTCCTTTAATTCCAGCAAAGATAAATAGCAGTGATCCTGCGGAGAAGGCAATAAAGGATTTGGAAGTCTTGATTTTATACGACTAATGCAGTCTCGCAGCGGCTGCCAGCCCCTGAGCTGGCAGTATTGCTTTTCGGGCCAATATATCCATTTAGTTCCCCCATATCCCTGCATTTGCTTTGCTTTGTTTGAGTTTACGGTGCCAGTACGTCCACTCCGTTCACTTCCAGCTCCCATTACACGGTTTTGAAAAAGTTTCGCTCCCAGTCGGCCACAGAGGAACGCGCATTGGATCTGACGCTGCTCGGCAGCCCGAGACGTCGACGTGGGTCAGCGACTCGAGGGGTTGAGAGGTGGCGGCCACTGTCAGTCCTGAAGTGCACTGATGAGCTGGTTAATATTCCTCTGTGTGACAGGCTCTATGGGAGAGGGGCTCCACTCCTGCGATACCATGTTGACCAAGAGTTTGAAACCGGAGCCGGATTAGGGGGAGGGAGAGAGTTGTGGGGTTTGGAGCGTGTGTGTTGATGTATATATATATATATATATATATATTTTCTGACTTATTAAAAAGTTTTGATTTGTGTAGGAGAGTGTTTAAACATATGCTCACTTCATGTGGCCTGCTTTGGTTTAAAACCTTTGTTTTCAAAGGGTTTTCTGTGGTGAACATGAGCCCCGTTGTGTGTGTGTGTGTGTGTGTGTGTGTGTGTGTGTGTGTGTGTGTGTGTGTGTGTGTGTGCAAGAGTGTGTGTTCACATAGTTGTGTGTCTGCGCTTGTCGTGTGAATGTGTGGGGTTACGAGGGCACTGTGGCCCCTGTTTCCCAGCCCAGGATGAATGGGCTCTCCTCCATCATTGTTTGGGGCAGCAGCGGAGCCGACTGGGGCTGGTGATGTTTGAGGGGTGGTGGTGGTGCTGGTGGAGGGGGGTGGCATGTAGGAGTTGTGTTCTCCACCACTGGCAGAGGTCAGGGGTCATCCCCTTCTGCATCCATCTTACTGCAGCGTCTGACAGGGTCGTGGATCCAGGATTGATTAAGATGTCAAGGTTTAGACAGCTGGGGCTTGGTGTGTGTGTGTGTGTGCGTGTGTGTGTGTGTGCGTGTGTGTGTGTGCTCGGCGGGCCAAGGGTGGCTATGGTGTTCGCTCTGGCCCACGGCAAGAGGGGCACCCAGGGCACTGAGGGCCAAGGGGCCCCCGATCTGAGGTGAGGGGACTCTGTCTGTTTGCATTTGGGATCCCTTTCCCTGTTAACCACCTCCCTGCACACAAGCGCAGTGGGGAAGGGTGGGGGTCAGGGTTTCCCCTCGCTCCTCATCTGGTGAGGGGGCTCCTACTGTTGGAGGGCTGTTGACGAGGCGTTGGCAGGGAGGGGTGACTGTGAACTAAGTTTGTCATTGTGAGGAAATTATGATATTTTATTTTAGCTGTTGTGAAAGTTTAATCTTGAATGATCGGGTGGCACAATGATGTGTGTTGTCAGGGAAATGGAATCATGTGGGAATATTGCTTTATTCTGGAATACTGTGTCTGTGTGTGTGTGTGTGTGTGTGTGTGAGAGTGTTTGTGTGTAATGGTTTAGGATCCAACTGTGATTCCTTTTCTCGCCTGAGACACCCCCCCCCCCCCCTCTTTGCGAAGCTGGAAACGCTTATTGGTATTAGATTAAGAGGTTTTAGGGATGACGTTTCTGTCTTGTGCTCTATACATTGTGTGTGTGTGTGTGTGTGTGTGTGTGTGTGTGTGTGTATCTAGGTCTCCCCGACTCTCTCTCTCTCTCTGTTGACAGTGTTAAATATGCACTTGGGAGCATCCTTCTAAATTCACCACGTAATTCTATTTAGCCCGCTGGTCCCTGACGGCTTTAAATACACAGACTCACTCTTCCTCTCCCTACCTTGTTTACCTCCTTCTCTTCTGCATACACACAAATCAAGTATTTGCATCTTCTTCTTGGCCGCCTCGCTCACTTGTTTGTTTTTTCCGTCCCTCCCCCGTCTCTTCAAATGACCTGTTGCTTCAACGGCTTCGTGCGAGCTCTCGTCTCTTTCCTTCCCCTCTTGCCTCCGTTTCAATTTCACGCGCAGCCAATTTTTGTCGCCGAGTTGTCCGCGAACAATCTTCACCCATGCTTTCTCATTCTCTTCCATCCTCCTCTCTTTTTTCCCCGCCCTCCCCTAACCCTCCCCTCCCCTCCTCCGCCCTCCTCTTTGCTCCGGCCGTTGAGGTGGTTAGTGTTCGTCAGCCTGTCCCTGGTGGCAGCGGCAGGAAGTGGGCTGAATAATGAGATTACCGTCGCTGTTGGGCGAGAGTTCAGCCATGAGCAGCGCAGGGCACGCCGCCGCCCGCCGCCGCCCGCCGCCGATGCCGAGAACACAGAAGCGCGCGCGAGTGTGCGCACAGATGCGAAATGTGGGCGCGCGGCCGGCGAAGGACGTTTAGGTCAGACGCTCACGCATGCACAGCCTCGCAAAACACAAAGGTCCACATTGAGAAAAAAAAGAAAAAAGAGAGGACATGTTAAGTAATAGACTCAAGCGCACAGGCACATTCAGAAATATGTGCAGCGCACGCGCCCACACGCACGGTTTAGTGTGCGCTGGCACGAGCAGAGCGCTGCGGAGGAGAGGTGAATGTACTCATCGCCCGCTCCGCCACCAGAGAGGCTCATTTTGTGCTGCTGAATAGAGACGAGGAATCTATTAGTGGCGACGAGCAGGGCGAGAACAACAGACAGAAAGACGGGACAAAATGTCTCTGGAGCGGTCCTCCTTATACCCTCTCTTCCTGCAGAAGTCATTGCTCTTTTTAAAGATATTCTGTCTTTGTCTGACTCCACAAATGACGGAGAGAAAAAGAAAGTCCGCTCAACGCTTCCCCCTGGCTGGGTGGAGGTGGGAGGCGGGGCTTGCGGGCGGGGGCGGGGGCGGGGGCGGGTGGGGCTGGGGGTTCGGCTCCTGGTAATTCAGCCGTCATTAGCCGAGGTGCTGAAATGCGTTTCCTGCCCGGGCTGTCGTCCTGCCGCAGTGTTTGTTCCCTTTTCAGTCCTCGACACTCATCACCTCTCGCTCCGTGGCCTCGCGGTGCCCTATTAAGGGCAGGAAGCCACCGGTGATCGCGCTTGACCCGGGCGGACGACCTCGGCGCTCCCACAGGGCCAGCGCCGCCACGGCGGGTTCCGATACGCCGCCGCTGCTAACATCCATCTTTTAGTCATTTATTTCCTATTTGGTTTCAAAAGTTAGTTTTTCGCCGCCCCCCCCCCACCCCCCTACGAAAACCAAGTTCTGTTTCTTTACCGGAGCGACTGCTTCATTTATTTCAAGAAACCGACACTGGTTTAACATGAAGTCAAACTACATGTGAAATGAGTAGAATTATTGCAGCAGCTTATGTTCGGTCTAAAATAAAGTCTCTACTGAATATGACACAAAATAGCGCGTTGAGCTGCAAAGGTTTTAGAACTGTCCGACAAAAATGCAAGAATATTCCATGGAAACAAAATAGGGTACTATTTGCTTAATAGCATTGAGCCAATATGCTCTATGTTTGTATTATATGTTGTTAGTTTGTTATTTTACAGCGAGGAGCTGCCATTTGTTTCATGTGGAAATAGCAACAGGTGTCATGTAAATTCCTGGAACTGTCTAAATTTACATCGCGCAACTGAACCGACGGACGAGAAGCGGACTTTCAAAACGAGAATGAAATTTAAAAATATTACGTTAGTCCGTCTTGTCAGACTAAATTACTTAGTTTTAAAACGGAGGAAAATGGCGAGACAGTTCCAGGAACATATTAGATCTGAAATGTTGAGTTCTGTTTTCCATGGTTGCAGACTGTTAAAATAGAAACAAATGGATGGATACAGTGACAAATACATTGGTCTGAAAAGTTGACATTTATCTTTTGATCCGTAAAGAAACAACTTGTTTTCTATAAGACAGGTGTATATTGTTAGAACCTCCTTCTAGTAATGTGCAGGAGCGACGGTTTACATGATGTGGTAAGATGGATGTTCTTTCTGTCCTCCTCTCCTCTCGTCTCCTCTCCTCTCGTCTCCTCTCCTCTCGTCTCGACTCCTCTCCTCTCGTCTCCTCTCGTCTCCTCTCGTCTCCTCTCGTCTCCTCTCGTCTCGTCTCCTCTCCTCTCGTCTCCTCTCCTCTCGTCTCGTCTCCTCTCGTCTCCTCTCGTCTCCTCTCGTCTCCTCTCCTCTCGTCTCCTCTCGTCTCCTCTCCTCTTCTCTCGTCTCCTCTCGTCTCCTCTCGTCTCCTCTCGTCTCCTCTCGTCTCCTCTCCTCTCGTCTCCTCTCCTCTCCTCTCGTCTCCTCTCGTCTCCTCTCCTCTCCTCTCGTCTCCTCTCGTCTCCTCTCCTCTTCTCTCGTCTCCTCTCGTCTCCTCTCCTCTCCTCTCGTCTCCTCTCGTCTCCTCTCGTCTCCTCTCCTCTCCTCTCGTCTCCTCTCCTCTCCTCTCGTCTCCTCTCGTCTCCTCTCGTCTCCTCTCGTCTCCTCTCGTCTCCTCTTCTCTCGTCTCCTCTCGTCTCCTCTCCTCTCCTCTCCTCTTCTCTCGTCTCCTCTCGTCTCCTCTCCTCTCCTCTCGTCTCCTCTCGTCTCCTCTCGTCTCCTCTCGTCTCCTCTTCTCTCGTCTCCTCTCGTCTCCTCTCCTCTCCTCTCCTCTCCTCTCCTCTCCTCTCCTCTCCTCTCGTCTCCTCTCCTCTCCTCTCGTCTCCTCTCCTCTCGTCTCCTCTCGTCTCCTCTCCTCTCCTCTCCTCTCCTCTCGTCTCCTCTCCTCTCCTCTCCTCTCGTCTCCTCTCCTCTCCTCTCCTCTCCTCTCCTCTCCTCTCGTCTCCTCTCCTCTCCTCTCCTCTCGTCTCATCTCCTCTCCTCTCATCTCCTCTCGTCTCCTCTCCTCTCGTCTCCTCTCGTCTCCTCTCGTCTCCTCTCCTCTCCTCTCCTCTCCTCTCCTCTCCTCTCCTCTCCTCTCGTCTCCTCTCCTCTCCTCTCGTCTCCTCTCGTCTCCTCTCCTCTCCTCTCCTCTTCTCTCGTCTCCTCTCGTCTCCTCTCCTCTCCTCTCCTCTCGTCTCCTCTCGTCTCCTCTCCTCTCCTCTCCTCTCCTCTCCTCTCCTCTCCTCTCCTCTCCTCTCCTCTCGTCTCCTCTCCTCTCCTCTCCTCTCCTCTCCTCTCCTCTCGTCTCCTCTCCTCTCCTCTCCTCTCCTCTCGTCTCCTCTCCTCTCCTCTCGTCTCCTCTCGTCTCCTCTCGTCTCCTCTCCTCTCCTCTCGTCTCCTCTCGTCTCCTCTCCTCTCCTCTCGTCTCCTCTCGTCTCCTCTCGTCTCCTCTCGTCTCCTCTCGTCTCCTCTCGTCTCCTCTCGTCTCCTCTCGTCTCCTCTCCTCTCCTCTCGTCTCCTCTCGTCTCCTCTCCTCTCGTCTCCTCTCCTCTCGTCTCCTCTCGTCTCCTCTCGTCTCCTCTCCCTCATCTTTTTGAAAAGCATCCTCTCTTTGAAGCCTGCGATGGGAAGAGGGAGCGATTAAAGCAGTCAGCATGCAAATTAGCATGTCAAAAGGCCCTGAATCAATACCCCAGCTCTCCACCAACACAACCCTGCAGTCCTTTCACCCCCTCTTCCCCCTCTCTCTCTCTCTCTCTCTCTCTGTCTCTCTCCCTTTCCATCCCTGCCGTTCCTCTATTCCTCCGGCTGTTTCCCTTCTTCTCCCTCTATTTTCTCCCGCACACTCGACGCCCTCTTGCCCCTCTCCTTCGCCGTAGATCCCCCCCCCCCCCACACCCCCCACTCCTCCTCCTCTTCCTTCAAAACCCCTGGTTTCTCCCTCAGCTGACAGACGGAGAGAAGAGCAAATGGGTTTTTGTAAAGCGAGATGGACGGATGTATAGGCAGAGAAAGACGGCGAGGGGGAGAGAGAAGTGGACAGCGATCAAGTGGGCATGGACGGACTGTTTCAGAGGCAGAGAGAGGGAGAGGCTATGAAAGAGAACCAGGGCCTCTGCCACCTTCTTTGTGCTTTGAGAGAGGGAGAGCTCTCTCGCCAAGACGAGCAGAGGAGATGGAGATGAGGAGGGAGGGAGGTAGAGAGAGCGAGAGAAAGCAGCCAAAAAAACATGGGGGGAAGTGAAGTGGAAATAGATTTAGTTCCAGTCTGGCAACCGTGCTTCTTCTGCTCTTCATCCATCGGTTCACCATCGCACGGAAATCCCTTTGATCCGGGGCAACGTGTTACTGATCGCGAGGACCGTTGTGTGTGTGTGTGTGTGTGTGTGTGTGTGTGTCTGTGGGGACAGAGAGTGTTTGTGCGTCAGAACCATTATCTGTCCTATATTTATTCCGCGCATCTGTCGCAGCAGGCGTATCGCATGTTGCATCGTGAACTTCTATTAACGTTCCAGTCGCGCTGTGCCATCTGAACCCGGAGACAAGGCGTCCGAGCGGCTCTCCGGCTGGACGGCCGACTCTCCCGCACCGTCTGACGATGGGGCGGCTGATTGCAAACACCTTGGAAATGCTTTATCTCAACCCCCGCTCTCTTTCTCCTGCCGATGGCGATCCTAAGCTCCCTCCATCCCGCCGGGCGGATAGTAGGAGGTCTTTTCTTCTCTGTCGTCGTCGTCGTCATCGGTTTCCTCCGGGGGGTTGCAGAGTTCAGTGGCCAAATCAAAGGCTGCTCCGTTTGCAATCAGTTAGGGGTTATGACAAAAGGCCCCTGCAATAAAGGGCTGCCCTGTAATCTGATTGGCCCTGAGAATGGACGCAGTGTCCATGTTAATGAGCTGAGATCCCAGCTTAATCACCGAGGTGGAGGAAATAACGCACAGACTTAGAACGTGTGAATCGTATGGAAGAAAGAAATGCAGGGTTATTGCGCTGGAACCGCATTTGACACATCTGTCAAACATCTTCCAGTGCAAGTGGGAGAAAGAATTCAGGGAGCTCAGGGGCCTGGAAGTGAAGCACAGGTGAGTTTGGGGGACTTCCAAGGCTTTTCAACTTAATAACCACAAAAACACCAACAGCTGCATTTGAAAATAGCTTGTTTGTCGATAAAGAGTTAAAAGCACAAGGCTGAGATGTTGTTGTGTTTGCTGCTGACGGAGGAGCTGGATCTTTATTTAATGACTTGCTAATCTGAAAATAAATTCAGCAGATTACATTAGTTTCATTTTCGTTTTTGGGTCAATTTTGTATGAATTCTGCAACTGTGGCCCAGTTTTAGCTCGAAAAAACATAAACGCCCATAAAACCCCTGGGTAGCTGGTCTTTATGCTACGCTAAGCTAATCGGCTGATCTTCTGTGGATTCATATTAAGCTCACAGACACGAGAGTGACATCGATCTTGTCAGCGAGAGAATGCTTGTTCTCAAAATATCAAAATAATCCTTTCAAAGGAAACTCGGATATGGGTTTGTACATCGGGAATCACTCGACGCCTCCTCTCCTCGCTCCTATGCCTGGTTCCAGCCCAGGCCTTTGGGATCAGGTGACCGATCTCTACGCGTGTATGTGCACGGACGAGCAAACTGTACACGTGTATCAAACGCACGGCGGGGCTCCCTGCGAGGTGCAACCTCTCCGCAGGAGAGCTGGAATGTAATTTGGGGATGTGGAGGTCTCGCAGCACCGGGGAATCCAAAGCTGCTGATCTCCAGCCAGAGGCAGAGGTGTGTCCATGCTAGGGCACGTCTGAGGGATTAGAAACCTTGATCCTTCCTGATCCAGAGTGAGCTGTCAAATACTGCTGGAAGAGGAGGAGGAGGAGGAGGAGGGAGTGTGTGGGGGGGGGGCACAGCGCATTCCCTTGAAGACTCGCCGCACAGGGAGGAGGAATGTGGAGGGAAGAAGAAAGACGAGGAGAGAGAAAACAAAGAAAGGCAGATAGGATAGAGATAGAGAGGGAGAAGAAACGGAGCCGTGGATGTGTGCGACAGAGGGAATTGTGCGCGACAGTGGAGGAGAGAGAGAAAGATGAACTGACTCCTGTCCTGCGGCCCTGATGAACGGCAGGGGCTGTGAGAGGTGGAGTCGGGGGTCACGGGTACAGCCGGCGATCGCTCTTTGAACAAGCCGAGTGCGGCTGTGTCACGACCTCCAGCTGCTGCGCCTGATATCACTGTCAATATCCGTTCCGTCGAGCAGGTTCGCCTGATTCGTCGCAACTAATTCCGAGCAATCAGTCCCTCCGCGTACCGTGGATCACGCAGATTATTGGGAAACCTGCGGAGGCTACAGTTCACGCGATTTAAATGGCAAAGGAGCCACGAGTAGATGTCCATCCTTTGTGTTTGCTGTTTGCCGATCTCTGCGGGGCATCAGTGCGCTCTGACAAAAGCATCGACCTAAAGTTGGCGACAGAAACCGTGGAGATAGAGAGAGAGATAAGAGAAAAGGCAGGGTGAGAGTGGTGCTCACAAGCCGGGTGAAAGCGGGCGAGGAAGTCCCAGCAAAAAATACAGTTTCAAAACATAAGTCGGGGGCTTGACTCTGGCCGTCTTCCAGCGGTGCCCGCACACCGGCTCGCTGGCAATCGAAATCTCACGCTCCTTTTGTTTGCCTCTTCCCATCATCACTGCGCCTGTGTGTGTCTGTCCTCACATCAAAGCTAAAGGGCTAAAACGTTACACAGCAGCAGCCATTAACCCCGGGCTCCTGTTACAACACCCCCCCCCCCCCCCCCCCCTGCAAGGCCAGGTTCAACTAGCCTGGGGTCAGGGAGGGCAACGCACGCACGGTAGAGCAAAGTCTGCGGACGCACTAACTTTGGAACGCGCACACATCATGCAAAGCCATACCATGCGAGAAGGAGCTGACACAGTTTAAAGTCGGCTGGTGGAAGGGGTGGGGGGTGGGGGGGTATCACTTCCACGGCAACAGTGACCTCGATCCCGTTTCGAGAGAGGGACAGAGAAGAGGGGGAAAGTGGTCTGGAGCGGGTGAGGCCTGAGTGACACCAGGAGGGGTCAAAGGTTAGAGCAGTGACAGCCACAGTGGAGACCAGCAGAGCGTCATTGGGCTGACATGAGCTGTTGAAGAGCTAGTGACCCAGGAAAGTTTTTATGTACCCTGCCAGAGCACACACACACACACACACACACACACACACACGCACACACACTCTGCATATAACCACATTCAGACGCACACAACGCAGAGACACAATGGTGTGCACGTTTTTTCTCAGGGACACACACACACACACACACACACACTGTCATGCACACACACACGCACAATGGAAGGTGTTTTGAGGCCCCAGACAGGCTGTCGTCTGGCAGCGACGAGCAGATTACCTAAACAAACAACCTAAAAATACCTTCCTTTTTTCGCCCGACGCTCTCCGGCCCCCCCCCCCCTCCTCACACCGCAGCACCCCACCTCTCTGACAAACCCCTCAGGGTTGATGTCAAACTCGCCCCTGAGACCGCAGACAGCCAGGGTGATTAAAAGTTTAGTTAGTTTCTGCTGAACGTTGACAGATGCACGCGGATTCGACGCACCTAAATTCACACGAGTATTCAATCTCCATGGGGGAAATATTAAAACTGATTATCAGCTCAAAGTGTCCGCCATACTGGAATAGAGTGGAACTGCATGAGTAGAAATACAAGTACTGCTAATGCATAAGTACATAGTTCAGTTGGTTGTTTTGATAATCTTGACCAGGGCTGAAATCATAAATATTTAAACACTACAATAATCCATTTTGTTAATTAATAAATTGTTTGTCTTTTTTATTTTTTTTAAGTAAAGATGCTAAATTTTTTCCACTTTCAGCCGCTTGATCACAGGAATCAGCAACTTGACTTAACTGAACTTTTTTTTAAGATTTTGCTGTTCAGTGGGAAAAAACAATTTGGTGACACCCCCTTGAAATGTTCACTATTTCCTGATACTTCATCGACTAAATGAGAAAAAACTAATGAAGCGAAACAAATGAATCAGGAATAAAAATGAGGTTGGTTGCAGCCCGAATGCTGGTATAGATTTTAGGTCGTATCATTCAGCCCCACTGGCCGGTTAAATGCCAGTGTGATTAATCTGATATTTACTGGCACAATCATTAATATTTCATCAGTTCTTCTAACTTTTCATCACTGATACTTGTCTTTATCGTCTTAACACCCATTTTATACCTTGAGACAGAATGTGTGTATGTTTTCCCCCCCACCGATTTTCAATTGAGAAACAGTTCTTTATGTTTGAATTTCATTGAGCTTTGCTATTCAGATGAGTAGTTGTGAACGATGCGCTGTGGCCGGACTGCAGCGAATTTGTTTTGCACTTGCGCCGCAGCTCGACACGTGGTTTACGCTTGTTTACCGGATGGCACGAGGCCCCACTGAAGCCGCCTCCCTATCGCTTCCCCTTCCTCTCCTCCTTTTCTTAGTGTGTGTTTGTGTGTGTTCTCCTCTCACATCCTCCCTTTTCCCGCCCCATTCTCCTCGACTCGCTCCCAATTGTTCGGCGGTGTGTGCCCATGTCGAGTGTCCCTTCGCACAACAACATTAGCATAGCCACCCCCCCCCCCCCCCCCCCCCCCCCCCGCGCCAAATGAAATGTGGCTCTTTTCATTGTAAACAATGTCAGGAAAGCACACGAGATACAGTACGCTGCCTGCTTACATTCACATGCATGCACACACGCACGCACGTCCAACATCGTACTCGAGCCCCTGGAGACTTTGGGGAAACTGGACCAAGACAATACCTGTACCGAGTGTGTTTACCTCCCATCGTCCCCGCTCTGCGCTCGTGCTCGTGCTCACACAAAAGCCTGTTCGGTGCACGTGTGTGTGCGCGTCTTTGTGTGTGTGTGTGTGTGCGTGTGTGTAGTCCAGCGGGCCTTTGAAGGGCTTTGTGTGAATACCGGAGAGTGTGTGCAGGTGTGCACAGGTCCGTGAGCCTCTTGTTTGCGTAAAATAAATCTCCGTCTTGTTTGCCTTGAATTATCGCCATTACCCACCTGCTGCGTGGATCTCGGGTCACAAAAGGTCCCGGGTGGGTTGGCGCCGAGCCCGGCTCTGGGTGCTGCCACCCTTGGCGGATCTGGCACGGGTGCAAGAGAGGAATCCGAGAGGCCTCCGCCCACTGCGGAGAAGTCAAACAGTGTTGCACAAAACAACGATCAACGAGATTATTATCTGTCTCCTCTGTGTACTTTGACCTCAGCACCAACTCTTTGACTTTCTTTACGCGCCTCCCTCTTTTCCTTACAGTCACCTTCAGTACTTAGTGCGTCGTATTTTAAGGAGAGGCCTTTGTCCGTTCTGAGGTGGCTGGGTGGAATACTTTAGATGTTTGCGATATAACCATTGTGCTAATATTCCTTCTTAAGGCCAGACTCGAGGAGTTGGGGAGGAAGTTGAGGTCTACGTGTCAATAAGAACGCGGAGACCTTGGCCCGCAGGAAGTCCTTTAGAACAATATTTCAATTTTTCAGTTATGCAATCTTAGCCCTAACAATGCAGGGGGCCGCACATGCACGCAGAACAAAAAATAAATGTCTTTATGGTGGAATAGGAAATGGTTTCTTTGGCCTGTACATTAATAAAACCGGTGTTATTATTATTATGCTTAAAAAACTCTTAAAGGTTTTATACACTCACACTACATGTGGACAAAAAATAAGAATAAAGATAAAAATGTAAAGGAACAGCTGTTTTATTGTTACTGAATACAATATTAATTATATTCATAGTCATATCAGAAATTATTAATTACTGAATATTGCAATCTTGCCGACATGTTTTACCCTTCTGGTTCTTTGGCTGGTGTGGGTGCAGACGTTTTAATTAGGGCAGCGTCCTGGGTGGCGCTCGTGTGATGGATTGGTGCTGCTGAAAATACAGTTATTAATCATCCGCCCGTTTGACTGACAACCTGCGGGCGGCTCACGGCGGCTGTTGGCGAAGCCGCAGTGATTGTCAGTGTGTTATTATCACCGTTAGCCTCGCATGGCTTTTGTTCTTAGCCTTCATTAACACTAGCGTTGACGCCAGCACATGTCACGACCCGACTTTTTTGGTTTTGCATCCCAAAGGATGGTACCTCTACTATTGGACCTCCCCCCCCCGCGCCCCGCCACCAGGTTAAGGTCAAGATGCGTGTCGAGTGTATGTCATCAATCATGGTGATCAGTTTTTTCGGTGGCCGTGTGTCCCTCATCCATCACGCTGATGGGTTCCCGCCGGCCGTGTGGCTGCGTGCCGCCGTCAGGGGCCGGACGTAATTAATAACCCCCAGTGACGGAATTAATGAGTTAACCTGCTCCACTCTCCGGCTGTTCCGTGTGACAGATGTTAACGGTCAGCAGCTAGTTATCCCTGTTAACATGCCAGTGACTCAGTCGTATCGATGGTGTGCGTCTTTTATTTTCTACACGTCTGTGTCATGCGTGTCTGCTCGGGGGCCCGAAGCGAGAGAGTTAAATCCTGCTCGGGACCTGTTGGAAAGGCAATCCTCTCCAGCAGGAGTCTTACCTGAGCAACAAACTGTTTCCACAGAGAGAGAGAGAGAGAGAGAGAGAGAGAGAGGAGAGATAGAAGGGACACAAAGGCAGAGGGTTGTGGCAAGTTGAATAGAGAGTCCTCTAGGTGCAGGATGGAGAGGAGACTCTCCTTGCCCTCGGGGTCCTGAAAGCCGATCGCTTGTTTTTTTCTGAAAGAGCGGCTTTGTGAGGATGCTTGCGACTTGCTCGTCTGAAGAGCGCTCGCTGTCTGTTGTGACTTAAGAAAGACTGAGCGGGTTTTCATCACCCGCAGAAGATAAAGCACGGCCCTGAAAGGGGAGAGAGCGCTACGGTTCGAAGTCAATTCTTTTTTTTCTTTGATTACAAGAGAGCCGATTGTTCTGGCCCAGTTATTGTGTGCCGTGTGCTGGGTGTTATGTTCCTGGGGTTTTTTTTGTTTTGTTGGACGGCCATAGTTGCGCAAGTTTACTCTCATGCTTGCAGCCCCCCGGTGTATTGGATACTTTGTGTCGTAGGCGGCGGAGTACGTTGCCTGTCAGGCCTCGGATGCGGGTCACTCAAGGTGGGCTGCAGCCGGTGTGTGTGTGTGTGTGTGTGTGTGTGTGTGTGTGGGTAGACGTGGAATCATCTGGCGCCGTTGCGGTGGAGCGTCCACAGTTTCTCAAAGCCGGTGTGTGTAGGTTTGTGACCGCTCCGAGGAAAAACTTTTCTTTGCTCGTGTGTGGGTAGCTATCTTTGAATCATTGGCATTTTGCACTCCTATTTTCTTTCTTTTTGCAGAACGCTGCGTCGAGCGGTTTGTCTCCCCGGTTTCCCCTCCCCTCACGCGGTGCGACCAATTCAGCGAGCAAAATGCTCACCGCACGGACAAAACTGCTCATTAACTCCCCCGAACCTCTCCCTCCACCCGTGTTGCCCCCTTCCCCTTACAAACGCGCTTCGGCTTAGAGACAACCGGGATGTGGACGGGGCGGGGGGAAGACTGACAAAAGGGAAAAAAGGACTAAAGCCAGAGAGGAGTATTGAATAAGTGAAAGAGCTGCCAGGGGGGGGGGGGGGGGGGGGGGGAGAAGGGGGAAGAATGCGATGTCCCAGTCTATGAGGGATCCCATTTTTTTTTTTTTTGCCTTTCCAGAATAGAACAGTAAGTCACCAGTCTCTTTGTTTGCCTTTGATCTCTCGGCTCAGGGATTTGGCACCTGACAAACCCCTCACTGTCTGAAAGGAGGGCCTGCCGAGTGAGAGCCGCGGAGATGGAGGGCGGAGGAAACTGGGTAAAAAAAGAAGACTGAGAGAGCCGGAGAGTGAGGGGGTGAAGAAAAGAGACGAAGAAAAAAAGACGGCGTGGAAAAAATAGGGGGTTAGACTCTCCAGAGCCGCACGAGAGGATACGACGAGAGCTCCTCAGCTCAAATCCCACGAAGAGCGAAATGCACGTGCGTCCGTATGTGTGTGTGTGTGTGTGTGTGTGTGTGTGTGTGTGTCTGTGTCTTACTTTGCGTCTGCGTGTGGGTTTGCCGCGGCTGCCTCGGACAGTGATAAATCCAGAACGTCTTAAGGGAGATTCCTCAGTGAAACCACGGCCTCTTGGACCACCCACCACTGTGGTCTCTTCTCCCTCACACACACACACACACACACACACACACACACACACACACACAGACGCTACTAATATGAAGCAAATTCTCCAGCTTTACTTGAATATCGACCCCCCCCCCCCCACTGTTCCTTTCCGCAGGGCAGTCGCCGCGGTAAACAAGTCCTCATATGTTGACATCACATTTTCAAACACAATTTCTCAAACGCGGAGTTCAAAAACCACAGATCAAGATGCCAAAAGCCTGTCTATGGCAAACGCGGATTTGGAGTTTTTCAAAAGAAAAACAACAAAAAACTAAATATGGGACAGCTGGTGGGGAGCCTTAGGTCGGCCTGGGACAGCTTAATAATTGACAGGCGAAAACCTCATCAACCGTGCACAGTTTGAGGTAGCCTGCGCTAAGACTGTGTCTCTTTAAAGAGGCTTAGGCGCAAAAGGCTGTGAAGCATGGGACTCAATTAACTCTCCCTCCAGCTCTTAGCGTGGGGGGGGGGGGGCATCATCTCAAACAGCTGCTTGACCCCGCTCTCAACTGTGGACACTCTCCCGGTCAGCGCACACGTACAAACCCTCTCAGCAACTTTGCGTTTTTGTCACCTGAAGCGCTCGCAGCCCCTTTAAACAATACCCACCAATCTCCAGTGTCCCTCTGTCGCCGCTGATGAGACTTAAAGATAGAGAGAGAGACAACACAAAGCACCTCCCGGCTAATCTCTCCCCCTTTTCTTTTCTGCGACTGTGAAGAGAAGGGACGGAGGGCTTCACGCACCCCCCTGCAGGCTGCAATCAAAGGGGCCCCTGAGCTCGGCGTTAGCGAGGGAGGGCGACAGGGATTTGGCCCCCGATTGACTGAGTGGGGGCCGGGCAAAGAATGGCCCGGCAGGTAGCAGTCAGCCCGGCCCGGGTTAACGCCACGCTACGCTGATCTAGCGGCTCCGCGGCGCAAAGAGCCCCGACTTTATTGCGCCTGCGCGGGCGGGATTCCCCAGTGTTTGACTGGGTTTGCGGATTCTCCTCCGCCGTTTGTACGTGTGTACGCGTCACGCGGCCGTCGAAATGGGTGTGTTTTCGTTGGAGGACGGACTTCCTCCCCGCTGCGGTGTGTGTGTGTGTGTGGAAATGCACTGATTTGATTTCTAGTGCGGTGAACACATGTGGGAGTCTGGCGGTGTGACTGTTCTTTATAGGGTCCCCCTGATGTATTTATGACTGTGGCTTTGAAATGCAGCATTTCAAAAAACACTTTCTGATCTGGATTGTGTGTGTGCTTGTGACGACAGCCAGCCCCTATGTGTGTGTGTGTGTGTGTGTGTGTGTGAGGATCGCTTTACTACTGCAGACTTTAAGTGTGTAATTATCTGATTTATACTGGGTATGAAACTTTCCCATCTGTCTCCAATGGGTCTTTTTACATCATAACAAGACAGACAAACCTGACACACACACACACACACAGACACACACACACACACACACACACACACACACACGCGCGCGCGCGCGCACCAAACAACCGAACCGCCGGGCCTCGATGCCATTTGCCGCTCGCTGGCGAGCACGCAGCCGCGCCGCTGATTGACAGGTTATTTGGTCCAATCGGTGTCGCGGCTGTGTGCGCCGCACCTCTCGGAGAATTGTTCTTTTGTCCTCCTCTTCTGGCTCAGCGCTCAGGGGGTGAAATATGAACCCGTTAGGTTTCTCCGGCAATTACAGAGATGGATAGATGAGGGGGCTTGAAAGACGAGCCGTCCAATCGCACCGTCACTCAGGGTAGGGAAGGCGAGCGCTGTCACCAGAAGTAGGAAAAGTTTCACTTAGGTTACCATTTCAGACGGAGGTGTGTGTGTGTGTGTGTGTGTGTGTGTGTGTCTGCCTGCGTGTGAGTGACAGAGCTCCTGTTGTGCCAAGTGTGGTGGCATTTGTTTGTTAAATGGTTCTGAAATACCAGCGGCTCTGGTTGCACTGTGGCTCTTGGGTCTCGCCAATAAGAGCACAGGTTGAATTTGTGAGAAAGTGGAGCGGTGGATATCTGATCTCCTGTTTTTTTCTTCTTCGTCAGAGGAAATATTGCCCTTTAATCTCGTTCTGTTATTTTTGATAATAGAACGCAGGTTTGTGAGAAAGGAGAAAGGGGTCGAAGCGCTGACGATGGAAAATGAGGACAAAGGATGGAAGGACTGAGGCGGACGCCTCTGGGCAACATATCGTTTTCTTATTGCTAATCGGAGGAAAATGGCCCGAGATGACAGTGATCTTTTCTTCTCCTCCTTTGGAAGATAACAAGTTGAAGTCAAGTGCAAGGGATGCTATGGCACCATGCCACTATATCCAAAATCTTTAGCGGGAACTCATTTCAACTTGGAAAAAAAACTTTCCAGTGAGAAGAGAATGATCCACATCACAATCAGGGAGGAAAAACTGAAGCTTTGTTTGCACATGGTCTCATTCAAATCCTTTGTTTTACTTTAGGCCTGATATCCATGTAAGGCCAGAGAGCGGCCTCCTGGCCCACCTCGTCTGATGCTCTTGGTTTATGTTGGTTACCTCCTCTGTAGACACCGAAGACGCGACGTCATGTGTGCAGTAAATGTTTCAGCTTCCCTCTGCTCTCTAACGTCCTGTGTACCGTGTGCTGATTCGCTGACACCTTTTCTCGGGTTGTGTTCTGAAGCAATATTACACATGCGGCAAAATGAATACTTGGCTGTTGTTGCACATGCCGACGTCACATCTAACCACACCTCCCTCCCTCCCTCTGTGCCCTCGGTCTCTTTCAGCCTGCAAGATCGGCTACTACCGCGCCCTGGCCACCGACGGCCTCTGCGCCAAGTGTCCGCTCCACAGTTACTCGGTCCGCGAGGGATCCACCTCCTGCGTCTGCGACAAGGGATACTTCCGCTCCGAGACGGACCCGGCGTCCATGCCCTGCACCCGTGAGTACACCCACATGTAGCGCAGGAATACGTACAGCTGCGGTGTTAATGGTAACTTATTAGTCTAACTTGCGCTGGCCCTCTCACAGTGTTTGTCTCTCCACCCGAATTATGCCATTCACACGCGCACAAAGCCGGCGGCTGCCGGTTTAATGGGGGTCTCTTAATTCCAGGTGGTGCTTAGTGAGTCATGGTGACGGAGAGCTAATAAGGGTATTAAACCGCCGCACCCCGGATTCACTCCTCCACAGAGAGGCTGCAGGGAACAATGGGCGAAGACAAATAGAGAGAAAATGTGCACGGAGACGCTGCGAGGCGACGGAGAAGAAAAAAGGTGGAAAAACAAGGGCAGACGGAAAAAGAAAGCCGGAGACGTACGCAGAGAATGAACAAGATGTCGGTAGAGGCAAAGTGGTTCAAGGTGCCGAGGAGAAAGAAAAAAGGAACCAAATAAAGGGAGTGCATCGAGCTGAAGGAAGACGACCAGCGTCTCAGAGATTGTCTTGACTTTCCTCTATCGGGCTGCGTGAGTCGACCCCGGGAGAATCGGGCTCTTCCTGTCCTCAGAGCCGTTACCCACCGTGACCGTGATAACAAATACTGTTCACTATCTTGTGGCATCGGGACACGCCTGCTTTTATTTTTTTTTTAGGCCTCGATTTCTCACTGAGTCACGGAACAGGGAGTTTTTACTGTTGGAAATATTCACAAACATAACAGACAAAAGTCCAGAGTACGACTTTGTCCATACGACAGACGTTTGTGTATGAATATGTGTCATGACGCCATTTTAACAAGCACAACATCTGTTTCTGAGTCAGCTTCCCATTTGGCCTGAATGATCTTCCTGTGGTTTAATCACTCAGCAAATCAGACGAGCATCTGACCCCACCCATAAACATAAACCACGTCTATATTGCTCCATAAAGATACCGTACAGAATAGATTTTTTTAAAATTATTTGTTATTTTTTACACCACATTTCCAAATGCTACTTTACCCCCCCAAAAATCTTTATTTTGCTCAGACTTTATTTCCAGCAAAAAAACTATTAATAAATTGCTATGGTCAGATTTGTATGTATAAATGTCTCCTAGGAACATGATAGAACTTTACTGATATAGATTTTGGGGGGGACGATGCCGAAGAAAAATGTCAATGATTCCTAAGATGTCAATATTTTACAGTTTAACAATTAACTTAATAATGAATAACTATAAATAAAAAGAAAATAAATAATTTAAAATTAAATTTTAAAAATTAAAAAAATAAATAAATATATATATATATATTATCTTCAATGATTAGTTGTATAATCAACTACTCATTTGTTGATAACTCACTTGATTAATCACTTAGCCAAATATTTAGTTGGCACTAAATCCACTTTTTGGAGTTTGCAAATACAATAATACTCCTTTAGTTCTAATGTAAATCCTCAGATGATTAAAAATAAAGACACGCGGCCTATAACTAAGTCCCCGTCCCGTCTCTCTACTGTTTTGCCACTTTACTAATGTATTGAGTTACAACCCCTAATTTGATGGAAGGGATTGAAGCTCATCCCCATTGTCCTGTTAGTCACCGAGGCATCTGAGCAGAGCTGCTGCGAGCAACAGCTCTCAAAGCTCATTACGTGGCTCGTTCTATCGGACCCCGCGAGGCCCATTTCTACCACGTCGCCGGCTCCGCGGCAAAGGAAGTGAACATTAGCCCGGCTCTCTCACCGAGCCCTCGTCAGCTGGTCAACATTTGATCTTTGACCTTTCACCCCGTCTGTCGTCTGCTGTTTTCCTTCCTTCTGCTTTTTTTTTTTTTACTTCTCACCCACATGTTGGAGCTCTGTAATTACAGCTGTCACTCAAACATCCCTCCTCGTTCACGTTGTGTTTTTAGTCTCTCAAGCTTTTTCTCTACAAAACCCACTCAGAGTCACGAACAGAGCGGACGGGGGAAGAAAAAAAAAATCCCCTCTTAAAGTCATTTCCCAGTTTGATTTGCTCAATATGAGGCTGGAAAAGAGCCAGCGTTTCTGGTAATTGGGGAACGTGTGTGTGTGTGTGTGTGTGTGTGTGTGTGTGTGTGTGTGTGTGTGTGTGCGTGTGTAGGTAATTGAAAACGCTTCGCCCTCGGTCGTAGCTCGGGGTTTAGCGACGCACGAAGATGATTAAAACTGCAGTTGTGTTATTCCGTCACTGTGCGTCTGTTAGAGCCCGTTGTTTCGTAAAGCCGCCAGTTTCCCTCTCTGCGTCTTTGCCCTCCGCCTGTTTGGCGTGATCGCTCTTTTGATCGGCGATTAATGAGCGCTACACTCGCGTCCGACATTAGAAAGCAGGGACAGTCCAGTTGTTTGCCTTCCCAACACCTTGGATCAATCTGCCCCAGGAACCTGGCAGGGCTGGATGAGTTGTATCGCTTTTTAAAAACAGATTTTTGGAGATTGTCTTTTGCCGTTAAAAAAACCTTTTGACGGGTTTTTATGGTTCAGTTTTATGTTCCCATCTTGTTTTTATGTTTTCCTGGCTCGCCTCCATTGTTCCTGCTGCCCGTTTTATCTTGCCTGTGTTGTTGTTTCATACGTCTTCGTAAACCATTTTGTAGCCTTTCGTTTTTTTCTCTCTCCATTTTTCCTAAGACCCATAAACAACTGTAAAAGAATTAACCTTTAAGCATGTAGTTATCATAGACTTTACCGGCAGATATTTGCCTCACATTCAATATTAAATTACTTGAAGAAATTCAACAGGTATGAGACATCTGGTAAATGCAATAAGCGTACATTGAGTACACAATATATTATGAGTATGTGGGTGAGTTATAACGCACACACTTACACTAACAGGGCAGTAATGAGGACCAGGGGGAGACACCCACGGGACCTGGCTGGTCTGTTCAGGTTATAAGGATTGTTCTCCATTTTGGGGTTTTCTCTTGCCTCTTGATGTGTTTGTCAGATTTTCCCCAGTTTTCTTAGCGGCGGTTTGGTGGAGGAAGAGGGAGGGGAGGGGCGGGGTGAGGAGTGAACGCAGAGCGGGGGGGGGGGGGGCCTGAATGGATCCCAGCCGGATGGTAATAGCGAGGTCGAGGCTCCGGCCAATTCTTGCCTGCGTACCCACCTCGACCCTGCGCAATCCTCGGCGGACAGCCGCTGATGGAAAGAGACAGAAAGAAAGAGAGAGAGAGGGATGGATGGAAGGAAGAGAGAGGGAGGGAGCATGTAGCGGAAAGAAGAAAATGGAGAATGGAAGTGAATGGAGAAAGACCAATTAGAGAAGGGAGGGGGTTGATGGTGAGGTGAAGGCGTGACAGGAAAGAAAAGAAGAAAAAACAAATGAGGCTCCGAGCGAACGGCACGACCACCAACTTCCTCCTGGAGAAACTTCCTTACGTCTCCCACTGGATTCCACCCGGGAATGGGCGTTTTGGAATTTTAGGGCCGCGTTGCGCGAACGTCGTACGAAGGTTACGTGAGCGTTACTCCCGCGCCTCTCTCTCTCCCTCTCTCTCTCTCTCTCTCTCTCTCTCTCTCTCTCTCTCTCTCTCTCTCTCTCTCTCTCTCTCTCTCTCTCTCAGGATTAATTATGGAGTGTCAGTCACAGCCGACGGCTCTCCCACGCTCCCGCCGGTTAATTCTGGGAGAGCGACAGGTACAGCCAGAGGTAGTCCACGCGCGTGTGTGTGTGTGTGTGTGTGTGTGTGTGTGTGTGTGTGTGTGTGTGTGTGTGTGTGTGTATTCTCACATGGCCTCACTTTGTGGAAATTCTACTCGGGACCGGGCAGAAGAATTCCGGAAGATGTCCGGAGCCATAATTGCGATCGGAAGTGTTTCTCGCTTCTTTCTGATGGTTTGCTGAACTGCTTTTTGGTGAAAAGTGAATTTCCCAAATATTTTCTGTCCTTGTGAGGAGACAGACGGAGAACGTGTGTGTGCTCATGATCCCTCCGACACTCGCTAGAAACATTAATATCACCTATTTTTTTGGGTTCGTTTTGCCGCCCAACTGTAGCGTATAGAGTATTTCAGACGGCGTCCGGGCCCTTTTGAATATGAAACGGCAGTACAGAGGTCAGTCGAAACCTAGCACACTGACAAAGGCACTGTAATAATGATGAGTGACTGTTGGCACCTTATTTTAGAAACCCCATCTGTAACTTGTTCCCACCATCTGAGGAGCAGAGGGAGGGAATGAGGTGGAAGGGAGCGGGAGCTAGAGAGGGGGAGGGGGAGGAGAACAAGCAGGGGAAACGGGGGGAGGCAGTGCTTTATCACAATTTTTAATGAGAATTTATTAATAGGTTTTCATTGGAGGCTGCGGTTTGGTATGGGAAAGCTGTCCCGTGCTGTTAGTGACCTCTTAGCTCCTGACCCGCCATCATCCCTTTCTGCCCGCCCGCCGCCGGCGCCCACCCATCCATCCAGACCCGGTCCGTCCGTCCTCGCTAATCAGTGGCTCGCTGCTTCCTGTGGATGAACAGACGGTGTTTGTCTTCTCCCGTCGTCCTTCTCTCGGCCCCAGCGTTTGTTCACTCACCTTCATCCGTCAGGCCAACGCCGCGTTTTCGACCGCAGTCCGTGCACATTCAGTGCGGGTGCCTCGTGGTCCACGAAGTCTGAAATGGCGACGTCCGCGCACAGACTCTTCGACTTGTGACCATGCGCCGCTCCCTGCCTCTGTGAAATCACTCATTGCCACTCTGCTCCTCCAAAAATAACACTGATAATTAATTTCCGTTGTGAAATGAATCGTGCGTGTGGACCGACTAGCTTTCATATTTCACCCGGCATCGATCCCCCCCAGCTCGCTCGCATGCGCTTCATTAGTCAGAGCGAGGGAGCGAGCGAGACAGGGGGAGAG
Organism: Scophthalmus maximus; assembly: GCF_022379125.1. Lineage (NCBI taxonomy): Eukaryota > Metazoa > Chordata > Actinopteri > Pleuronectiformes > Scophthalmidae > Scophthalmus > Scophthalmus maximus. The sequence continues at coordinate 19,423,174 of NC_061525.1, forward strand.
GGAGAGAGAGGGAGGGAGAGTTAAGTCAATTACCGCCGCTTATGTTCGAAGGCATTGCAAAAAAACACATTAATTACAATAGAGCTGACATGTAAAGTGGGATTGATGAGCAGGGGAATTTGTGTCACAAATCTGCAGAGCTGCTCTCATGTAGAACTGCAGCGTAGGGTTGTTTTTTTTTTACATCAAAGTAGAAATTTTAATAACAGGGTCCAAAGCAAACTTTGTCTAAAGTTATTGAGTGGGTGCCATAAAGTCCCGCTGTTGGCAGCGGGCGCAGGCTCTCTGCCACCTCCAGCTGATTCCACATACGAATGAGAAAAGAAATCTGCCGGCCTATTGGGTTTCGGTTAACGTGCCGGATTAACTGAAGTGAAACCGGACGCTCCCTCGCCGTAATGGACGGGACATTAAAAGGGAACTGGAGACGCCTCGGCTCCCAACCCGGGGACAACCCAGTCAATTATACGTCTACGTACTTGTTATATGTATCACAGACACTGGAGACGTCACCGGATCGTGATCAGCGACGTTGATCACAGAAAGTAACCGCTGTAAATAATAGTGTGAGTCTGTACCTGTATTTAGCTTCTAGTGACTTCGGGTCAAAACATCAACTTTGTCCTCTCTCTCCCTCCGCCGCAGGTCCTCCGTCGGCGCCCGTCCACCTCATCTCCAACGTGAACGAGACCTCTGTGAACCTGGAGTGGAGCGCGCCCCGCAGCTCGGGCGGGCGCCAGGACCTGACGTACAACGTGGTGTGCAAGCGCTGCGGGCCCGACGGCCGGCGCTGTCAGGCCTGCGGCAACGGCATCCACTTCAGCCCGCAGCAGCTGAGCCTGAAGGGGAACCGGGTGTCCATCAACGAGCTGCAGGCCCACACCAACTACACCTTCGAGGTGTGGGCGGTGAACGGAGTCTCGCCCCAGAGCCCCGGGCCCGAACAGGCCGTGTCGGTGACCGTCACCACCAACCAGGCTGGTAAGACAATCACACACGATGGGAAGGAGCTGCCGTGGAGGGGGGAGAAAGGAAAAAACTGGGAGAAGATTCGAGACAACCTGCCAAATAATGGACATTTTCCACTCTAGTCAGTTTATATTAATATTCATTAAGACACCGATGCTAATATTTCAAGCAAGAAATCAATAATCTGTCAGAGTGCAACAACAGATGAGGTTGAAAGGCTTCCCATTGATAACCGTCGGAGCATTGACTCATTCAAAAAATTAAATAAGCAATTATGTTGATCTGACTGGAAGTTGGCAACACTGACAATGTAATAAACAATCATATTTCTAAGCCCTATTAATTAAGCCGTGGTGGATGCCAGAGAGACGCAGCAAATTACATGTCTTCACACAAGATATATGGATTTGGCTCAACCTCATTCCAGGACAAGAGTTCTTTTTTCTACAACACCGTCTGTAGAGAAAGTTATAAAAGTCCCTTTTATACGCGGCGAGTAGAGTATCTCCTGGCAAAGGAAAAGAAAATGAACTTGCCTTTTTCCTGCTACACGGCCTTCTTCCCCCGGACCTCATCAATTATTTTCATACATCCGGACACATCCTCCGATTTTATCACTTAGTTTGCTAAATTTAGGAGCGGTTTGCTTCCTTATCCGAGTGAGTTCCTGGACTCGTCTGTGTCGATGTGAACGACAGAGTGGATGTGGGAGAAGCTTTGTGGTGTGTGTGTGTGTGTGTGTGTGTGTGCGCCCAGGCTGGTGTTTGATGCAGAGCACACGTTCGTTACACCGAGCGCTTGAAGTACTTTTTTTTGGGGGGGGGGGGGGGGAAGCATGTCAAAACATGTTTATTAAAGCTGTGAATAATTTGGGCGGAGGCTTGGCGACCACTGAGGAGGGTGATGGATTCTCTGCAGTGGGAAATGATTTTCTGCAATATTTCACTGGAGTTTTGCATAATTAGGCGCGAGAAGCCGAGACTGAAGATAGGGGGGGCAACGCGCTATATTTAGCGCTGGAGCTAATGAATTAGATGAGTTGTATTGATCTGTGGAGGCTTCATTACAAATGCTGCTGGATCGTGTGTGTGTGTGTGTGTGTGTGTAATTATTCTGGTAGAATACACCCATGAAAACACGCCTCTCCTCCAGAGATGGAGAAGAGCCCTGGAGCCCGGGGATGCGTTCAAAGCCTCCTGTTGTTTTGTCATTTAGCCATTTTGTAACTGGTTGTTGTGCAAATGGATTTTATGACCCTGGCCCTTTTCTCTTCAACCCTCCCTTCTCCGCTGCGCTCATAGCCGATCATTACCTTGGTCTACTTTATTGCTCGGCTCCTGGGTGGTAAGCTGAGTGCCCCTTTGTGTCGCTTCTTTTTTAGCACTAATTTCCATCCCTGGGAAAAGCGAATATCTTGAATAGGGCTCGGACTGGCAGTTTAAGGACACAGTGGCTTGATTTATCAGCTGGGGTCAGGACGAGAGAGGCGAATGGATGCGCTGGCTGTGGGAGAGCGGCGACGCCTGCCAGACGGACGCGTGTGGGGGCCGTAAATGGAGCGCACCCCTGAGTCCAGGCCGAGGGCTCGTAACAGCACGCCAGTAGACGTTGTATATACAGATGTTCCGTTATGTTGCCGTTAGTGACTCCGCAGTATCTTGTCTTGTATAAACTGAACCCCAACATCGCCCAAATGAACCCAGAGTCAAGCTTGCCCTCACACATGCGCTGAGGCCCGGACGGTGTTCGGGAGGGGCTTTTTTAAGAGAACAGTGAGATGGGATAAACGCACAACATTCCCAACCTTCAACAAGTCGTGGGAAAGGGGCTGGTTTACTCACACTGATGCTCAGTTGTGCAAAAACACTAAAAGTGCATAATCTATACAGATGAGTTTGGCTCGTCGCTGTTGCAGGTTTCACAACAGTTCCCCAGGATTAGTTATATGAAACCTGCAGCTGGAGTATCGGCGAGTCCATTAGGAGTGTGTGTGGGTGTGGGTGTGTGTGTGTGAGTGTGTTTGCACGTGTGCAGAACTTAACTGGATCCTTAGGTGTAAGTGAGAAATCAGTGTTTCTGACTGAGACATTTTCTCCCCCCCAGACGATGTCTTCTACGAGTCTCAGTGTGTGTGTTCTCATTTGTCTTTGTGTCTGTGTGTGTGTGTGTGTGTGTGTGTGTGTGTGTGTGTTAAACAGAATAACTCCAGACTGATTGGATTTCTTACTGCTAATGCTCGGTAGGGGCTTTGGAGGATCTGGTTACAGCCGCCGGTAATCCAGCCAGTCATCTGCGGCTGTCCCTCTCCCTGTATCGCCTCCCCCTCATCCAGTCACCGTGGATTACACATTTATAATGATGGATTTATTAGGATTCATAAGTGCCGCGGAAAAGACGCCCCCGCCGCCGCCTCACCATAAAAAAGTTCAAATTTCAGCTACAGAGGAAGACGCGAGGTGGGCAGGTTGGGAGGGAGGGACGTTTATGGAGCTTGTGCGTGAGAGGTGGACTGGACGGAGGTGATGCGGATGGATGCAAAAAAAATCAAGACACGACTGTCGTTGATTGCCTGTGTGTGTGTGTGTGTGTGTGTGTGTGTGTGTGTGTCTGCATGTGTGAGCGGGCATGCATTAATGTGTGTGTGTCTGTACAAGGAGGTCAGATTCCACGTGAACAATTCCACGGTCGTTAATCAGCCGGGGTGTAACCCCTCTCACCCGGACCGCATGAAGAAAGGGAGGGAGGAGAGGCGGGATGGCCAGGCTTTGAACTGACCCCTGGCTGTAAATGGATGTTTTTCCCCTTTTATGGGATCAAGTGTGTGCGGGTGTGTGTGTGTGTGTGTGTGTGTGTGTGTGTGTGTGTGTGTGTGTGTGAGAGTCGGAGTGAAAGGTGTTTATGTCTCTATACAAAATACTTGGCAGGCTTAGGTGACTAAAAGTGAATTAGTGCATGAGAGAGTGTGTGTGTGTGGGCGCGTCTGTCAGTGTGTGTGCGTGTGTGTGTGTGTGTGTGTGTGAGTGTGTGAGTTTCCATCTCTCTGGCCGACCGGACAGACGTACGTGCCTGTGGAAATGCGTTCGGAGAGATGGAAGCAGGCGAACGGGGGGGGGGGGGGGGCACATCTTGTTCGCAGGAGCCATTTTCTCGACACACTGAATAACGGCTCCCTCTTTGGCTATTTTTCCTTTGGCGGCAGCGAAATTGAGTGACTCCAATCTGGCAACCAGGCTCCAATCTGGCAACCACATGTGCACCGCGGCCCCTGTCTCTCTTAATGTCAGATTGCAATCGACTGCATATTCTGCACAACTGCTCGCGCCGACCACAGCCGCTCCTCGCAGCGCAAATAAATTTGCGACGAACATGTTTCGCAAAGACAAACTGGCTCACTGAACAATCTGTTCCCTGCGAGGGGGGGGGGGAAGAAACGCAGCACAAACTCCACTTTTCTCTTTGGTGGGTGATTTTTTCCAAATCAGACCGAACCAAACTGTGAACTCTCTCCGGCTTTGCTCATTGTAATGTTTGCATGGGCCGTATGATTGCCGTCTGACTGAGATAATGGCACTAGGTGAATTATTTTCTGTGCGAATTTCTATCTGTCTGTTTGCGTAATGAGGTCTTTTGGCTGCAAAGAGCTTTTTTTGGAGCGTACGCTTCGGAAATGTGATGTGAATATTCATTCACCTTTGACACTTGTTATTCCACACGTTCAGGAGGCAGTAAGAAATTACAGTTTTACATTTTTAATTTCATCTTCCGAGTTGCCAGCTCGCCTGCCGTGGACCGCACTAAATCACAGCCTCAGGTTAAACTTTTTTTCCCTTGAGCTTTATGCGCACATGGTTTGACAAGATTTTAAATTTGCATGTGGATCAGTTTTGTCTTTGAGTAAAGAGTAATTTATCCGTAAGACATATTTTGTGTCTGCGCTGCCGTCTCTTTGGGAACTCCAGACGTGACCACTCAGGGAATCACTCATCTTTATCCGCACGTTAGTCGAGGGAAAAATAGAAAACGCAACAAGAGGAGGGGAACGTGATTAAAACGCCATATCTGTCATCTTTGGAGGAAAGATGGATGTGCGGATTACCTTGGGGGGAACGGAGGCCCGTGACCCCCTCGGGGGGTTTCTCTCCGAGCTGGAGCGTCCTCGGTCGGCCCCAGGAGGGCCTTCAAATTGGCTCTCACTGCTGGGTGAGATTGATCGGAGGGATCCAAATGGCCGCCATCTAATTGTTTAACGGAGACGCAACACATTAGGCCAGCAGGATGACACAACCTTGGGTTAATCTATTTACCAAGAGATGTCTGCAATCCCATCCCTCTCTATCTCCATCTCAGCCCACACCAGTCACAAAGCCGCCGCCCCCCCCCCCCCCTCCCGCCGCCGCCACCGCCTCGCCCCCTCTGAAACTCGATCCACGGCTGGTGCTTGAATTCCAGGCCCGTTTGAACTCAATCTGCGGCTAAAAGCAGGGTTTTGTTAGCGTTAGCTCGATGGCTAGGTTCCCTGGAGCCCCTGGTCAAAGTGATGAGCATGTATATAATGCAATAGATAATCCAATCATAATCGGTGGACCGCGCACACCCTCATTAATCATCCCACTGTAATTTTTTAAAAGGCAGATGGTCTGAAACGAGTAAGGTTACAGTATCACCGAGGACCAGAGGTCAAAGATTCTCTCCTCGTGAACTCGCAAGAGCAGATGCCGCGATGAAAAGCTGCCGGGGCAGCGCTGGAATTTATTTTTCCGTGCGTATGAGTGTGGTGCTTTGTTCTGGATCTGTGGCCGGGGGTGAGGTGAGGAGTTGTGCACTTGCGTCTGAGTTTCCTTACTGCTGGAGATGTTTTCCTTAGATTTAAGCTGCTCTCAGACAGGCACTGAAGCCCAGGCATTTTCCTGAACTTCTCCCAACATCCCCTTAGTAAAACTGACGGGCGGATGTCCGAGTGAGTCCACGTGAGTGTTCACATCTCCGGGCAAGTGGGCACGTCGATGACTAAACAAATACTCATCATCATGTCCTGTTCTACCCGACGCCACAGAATGATCTGGACACTTCCCGCGGTTTGTAAACGCGTCTGAGTTGGACAATCTCCCGCTGCGTTCATCAAACGTGAACGCCGATTCAGAAAAATGCCTGGGCGCACTCTCGGTGACATCAGTTCCTCAGTTCATGTCTGGAGGCATCTTATGTGCGTTTTTCCCCTTTGTACCTGGCGTTGTTTGTTTCGTCCTCGTAGTCGTTTGTCGTCGGTCTATAATTCCACCTGCCTCCATTTATCTTCCCGACTGTTCAAAACTCAATCTGTACATGAGTGCTTCTCTGTTTACAACACTATCTCTCCTACGCCCTTTTGGAATTTCGCTTTGTGGCGTCGAGTGTGTATGATCCAATTTCAGTGTTGCCACCCTCCCCTGAAGATAGAGGCTTGATTTGTGCCGCGGTGACACGCGGGAGGGGAGGGGACGAGCGTGGGGCCATTATCTGTGCTTTAACCTTCACATGTTAAAAGCGTCTGAATGCAGATAGCGCGGCTGCTTGAAATATGGCCTCATTATCGGCCCGCAGCAGAAAAGGGGCTCGAGATAAGATCGGCCACTGGAGCTTTAATGAAAACCAATTGATTTGCTCTCTTGAAGACACAAAAAGGCGAAAGGCAGTGAGCTCATTTTCGAGCGCGTTGACGCGGATTGTAGCGATGCAAGGTTTCTCAGGGTGACCCGGGTCTCTGCACTAAATGAAGTTAGACATTTATTTTTGCCAGCTTGTCGGAAAAAAAAAGTGGCTGAGATGCTCGCGGCTGCCAAACGGCTGAATTGGATCCGTTTTATGGACACCAACTATTAGTTTAGAAATATCAGTACGTAAGAACATTAGTGTTGCTGTACATTCTGGCTTTGGCAATTCAGCTGTGTGGCCTTTTCGCTCAGCCTTTTTTGAACGGAAGCCAAGTTCGAAGACAAATGGAAGTGATTGCCTTGTGGTCTGGCCCGCTGTCGGAGTTCCTCGGCAGGAGCGGAGAGTGGGGGATTTAGGAGAGCAGCACAAAACAGACTCTGTGTCTCCAAGGTTGAAGGCAACATGGAGGACAGGGAGACAGCAGCGGGCTAAAACTGTTTGCTCTTTCTTTGATCGTCTCACCAGCTCCATCTCCAGTGACGTCCATCCAGGGCAAGGATATCACCAGACACACCATCTCACTGTCCTGGCAGCCACCGGACAGAGCCAATGGGGTCATCTTGGAGTATGAAGTCAAGTACTATGAGAAGGTGAGAACGTTATTACGCTTTTCGGTTTAAAACGCATCGCTGCTGCTATGTTCACGTCCGCCGTCCACGCTACTCCGGGAGTTTTCAAGAGCCTGAAGTAGGAGAAGTTTGAAAACGCTGTCGGTAACAGTTCCACCTCGTCGTCGGTCCAAGAGAAGAAACCCCTCATCGTACTTTTCATTATATCTGTTTCTCATTCCTAGTTTTTTCTGTAAGTAAGCAACCGACTGCAGGGTAGACAATCTGCTTCCTGTTTACAGGTGTGTTAGTGCAGACGGGAATTAAAACTGATTCAGAGCTAAAACGCTCGACTGGACAGAGACCTTTATTGTTTTTATTGGATGTAACTGTCAACAGTCTCTCCAGTGAAATGCACTTCAGCAGGCGACAAGAGAAAACCCCCGCCTGATTGTTTCCCCTGGCTCACCACTATCTGTCTTCCCTTCAGGACCAGAATGAAAGAAGCTACCGCATCATAAAAACATCCTCCCGCAGCGCCGACATCAAGGGCCTCACCCCGCTCACTTCCTACGTCTTCCACGTGCGCGCTCGCACCGCCGCGGGCTACGGGGAATTCAGCGGCCCGTTTGAGTTCATGACCAACTCCGGTGAGTTCAGCCAAGTCGCCTCCACTCGGCCTCGGCTGGATGACATCAGCGCGGGGGCTCGGTGCCAGCTCCCTCTCGCCTGTTCCTGCAAAAAACCCCTGCAATGATAGAATCTTTTTACGAGTCTGTCTCTTTCATTGTAGAGTCATTAATCAACGTAGCTGTCATCTGTAAAAGATAAATGATACTGTGCTCCGGCACCTGACTGGCAACTTGAGGAGCTTCCATTATTCAAACGCTCAATGAGTCTCAGTGGATGCGCCAGCGAAGTTCAACTTATATGGGTTTTTTGAAGAATGATACCTTTCCTAACATATTTAGTTGGAAGCTGCTGATGGCTGCTTTCTGCTTCTCATTGGTGGCCTCGAATCGGAGCATTTCGGAGCCAAAGAAATAAGCATTCATTGTTTCCACCAGACCTTTTAAAACCCTAAGGTAACTACATAAACGGCGGCTTCGTGGGTGGACTCGCGATTTCAAATGAAACCCCACTGACCTGCTGGAGGGTCAGGCTTGAGGGACTCGTGTGGAGCCTCCAAAAATTGCCAAAACCCACGGAACTTTATTTCAAAATTCTAGTGGAGATCCAAACGTTTCCAAAGGTTTTGTTCAACAGATTGAAGCAGCCACAGAAAACGTGGGACAAGCTGATACTTAACGTATGTTAATACTGTCAGACAGACGGGAATTACAACCCTCAAGATACTTAAGGGGTAATAAATATGGAAAACATCCCGTTTTTCCATTTTTCTATGAATATTGGTTATTCAGGAAACATAAGCTGAACTTCTTGCTCTTTATTAACATCTGTGAGATGTTACTCCACATCATATTGACGGGTCACTGGCAGATCGTGATGCAGAGGGTTTCATAGATGCTCTGTTGACCCAGATGTCCCCTTTGTAATGTAAATGGGGACATTGACGCATGATAATGAACCCGTCGAGCTCAAGTCCTGACGGGCTTCGGCTCACTGTCTCTCAAGGAAGCACAAATTATATTTACTTGGCTCTTTGTCTGACCGTCCTCCATTTCTCTTTTCTCTCCCACCGTCCCTCTCCGTCCTCTCCTCCGCCATCTCTCCTTCCTTTCGCCCACAGTCCCGGCTCCCATTATTGGCGACGGGGCCAACTCCACGGTGCTGCTGGTGTCGGTGGTGGGCAGCGTGGTTCTCCTCATCATCCTCATCAGCGCTTTCGTCATCAGCCGAAGGTGAGCGTCGCTCCTCCCTCTCTGTCCCCGCTCTGCCTTCTGTCCCCCTCCCTGCCGGGTGAGGGACGTCTTGTGTGTTTGCGGCGGGTGAAGTAGCTGTCAGGAGACGGACGTCACTCAAAAGCACAGTCCCACGCCAGCACACACACTCTAGCCAGACAGCGGGTCCAACTCGCTGACGTCGGGCGAGTGATGACTCGCCACACCGGAGCCGTGATTGACAGCCCCGACAGCTGAAGAGATGCAATCAGTGACCCCTCGCTCCCTGTCCTCTGCATCCATCCCCGCTCCTCACTTCACCCCCATCCCTCTGCCTCCGTCTCTCAGCCAGTGGCTGTAATCCCGGCCGCTAGTCATTTTCTCCCGCTGCGCCCGCCCGTCGTGCCGTGAAGAGAATGAGCAAGAGAAAAAAAAAGGGGGGGGGAGATAAGCGGGCGATGAAAAGTCAGAGATAGAATACAGAGAGCGAGACGGAGAGGCATCAGGTGGATTTGCAAGTGACCCAATCTCAGGGTGTTAACCAGCGAGCGGGACAAAGCACCGTCACAGAGATGGGATTACATGCAGATGGGGCTGCCTCACCTCTGGCTGTTAACCACACTCCTTCTGTGTGTGTGTGTGTGTGTGTGTGTGCGTGTGCAAACATCCTAATGTAAAAAAAAAAAAAAGAAGGTATTGTTTTCCTGCGTGTGGGGGATCTGGGGGGAGGGGACAGTGTGTATGTGCCTTTTTACGAGCATCCGTTGATCCCTTTATGTGAGTGAGTGTGTCTCTTTGTGTGGAAACCAAATCACTGTTTGCATGTGTGTACTGGTGCTGAGGGTGATGGGGAGGGAAGGGGGCTGCTGCTTGTGTGTGTGTGTGTGTGTGTGTGTGTGTGTGTCCTCCCGTTTCCACGTGATTGCCTCTCTCCACCAGCCAGGCAGGTGGTTGTCTCTGCCTCCTTTATATGCATGTGACGGCCACTGGCATTGTGCGGCTGCAGCCATCCTGTGATTGTGGGGAGGGCCTGCAATCACGTAGCCGTTTACCATCATTACACAGCCGCGGAGCGGGACAATGTCTCGCACATCTGGCCATTTCCGCCGCTGACCCGACACATCAATACAAGCACAGGTGTCAGGCTGCCTGAGGGACTCGGAGGGATTTAAGTGCATCTTCTCCAGGATTTATTTATAGCTTTCATCCCCGGCGGCTCCTCGCATTTTGCTCGGTGCCCTTCAACACGGCTCATAGATGTTTTTATTCGACATACAATAAAGTAGAAAGGCATTAGTAGAAAATATAATTCATATATGATATATTTACTCAAGTGAAAGTACAAGAATTTTTGTAGTAAGTAATGATAATTACTTGCGTATCAACAGTAAAAGTAGGCCACTCATTATTCTGAATTTGCCTTTTTCATTTGGTTATACAGCTGAGGCTCACACAGCTGGACAGAAAACCGCATGTATCTATATTTTCTTTTGAAAATGCATCAGTTGCTATATTAACGCCGGTCGTCCAAAATACTCAGGACCCTCAGAAGTTTAGAAAAGCTGCTCGCCCTGTTTTAGTTTTGAAAACTCTGGGGCTGCGTTGTATCGTGGGCGGGCAGAAAAACGTCGTTTTATCACGAGACTAAACAAAGCAAGATGTGATTTTTTTTAAATCGTGGGCTCTAGAATAGATGCTACATTTGTTTCATGTCTTCATGCGAATCTCCGACGTCCGCCAGAGCCGCGTCAATCGTGTACAACTTACCGAGAGCAAAATATCAAGAAAAAGAAGTCGCACGAAAACTTCGGAAAGATCTCATTACAGTTGTGATTCAAAACTACTTTCCGTCTCTTCAACGAGCTCTCGTGGGCTGGTGATTATATCAAACAAGAATATCAACGCTTCAGCAGCAATCAGTGATTGTGTTGGCTCTTCGCCGAATTTAATTGATGTCTAAGTCGGTTTAGGAGTTTTAATCAGGGATTTTTCAAATGACACTTGTGCTCCTTCATTATTATTATTATTAGATTTTTCTGGGGGGGGGGGGGGGGGTGTTGTTACATAGAGATGCAGATGTTGTTGCCTTTTCTTCTGCATTGTTCCCCCCTGACCGTCCTGATGTGTTTCCCCCCAGAAGGAGTAAGTACAGCAAGGCCAAGCAGGACTCGGACGAGGAAAAGCACTTGCATCAAGGTAACCCCCCCCCCCACCAGTTAACACACTACACGCTGCACCTGACACACATTAGCTGTTGTCAGGTGCGCTCACGTGCACGAGCGCCAAAACCGCAAATGAAGGCCGTAAAACCGGAGGGGAAAACAAACTATTTTTAAAGGGAGTACACTCGTACCCTGACTCGCTCCAAACAGCTCATTATCAAGTCATCAGCGCTGTTATTTGCATCCCACAAACATTTCAAGTTAATGAGCCCCGTCTTTATTGAAGCCAGCACCACAGAGACATGAAGCGGGTGTGAAGCGTGGTATGGAGGGATGGGAGGAGGAGGAGGAGGAGGAGGAGGCGAGGAAGGCAGTGTAGCCTGTAGCACGTTGGAAATAAAGAACAGATGGGGTTTAGTTGCCAGAATGAATTAACCTTCATTTTTCACCCCTTCTCTCTCTCTCTCTCTCTCTCTCTCTCTCTCTCTCCCTCTCTTTTTTTTTTCCTTCCGTCCTTTCGTTCCTGCAAACCTTCTTTCCTCAGGAGTGAGGATATACGTCGACCCCTTCACCTACGAGGACCCGAACCAAGCCGTCCGCGAGTTCGCCAAAGAGATTGACGCCTCCTGCATCAAGATCGAGAAAGTCATCGGCATCGGTGAGGAGCCACGGTTCGCTTTCAGTCGGGCGACTTAAGTTCATTCAACCACTTCTCATCGATTTTGCATTTTTATGAATGCAGTGTTTTTGGGGAGAGTTTGCAGTGAGGAACAGTGTAACATACTTTCGATGAGAGTAGCTGAGGAAATAATGGCAATTTTTTTGTTTCGTTTCATGCAAATATTCTGTTTGTGTGTTTGCTCTCATGTGTCTCCTTGACAACGACAACCCCAAAAAACAACAACAGCGTTTTCCCCAGACAGCGACATTTGGTCTGTAGACAGGTCAATGAGTAAAAGAAAAGAATCAGGGGGTGGGGTGGGGGTCTAAATATGTTGTCTGTGCCTTTCCTGTGGCCTGAGAAAAGTCGTTCCAATGACAAAATAATAAAGAGAAAGAATCAATATCCATTTCCCCTCTCTCTCTGCATCAGTAGGTGAGGACAGGAGGGGGAGAGAGGGATTAGAGACCCTGATCAATGTTTAGAGTGGACCCCTTCTTACACACACACACAGACACACACACACACACACACACCGACCGACTCCCTTCCCGGCGTGATTCATAGCCCCGCGCTCTGTCGTGACAAGCGTGCGTGTGTTTTCAGGGGAGTTCGGCGAGGTCTGCAGCGGCCGCCTCAAGATGCCGGGCAAGAGGGAGATCTGTGTTGCCATCAAGACCCTGAAGGCCGGCTACACCGACAAGCAGAGGAGGGACTTCCTGTCCGAGGCCAGCATCATGGGCCAGTTCGACCACCCGAACATCATTCACCTCGAGGGCGTGGTCACCAAATGTAAGTCGAGCGTGTGGCCTGGTTACTTCTTTTTTGTGGCGAAAGGGTGAACAGGGGGAGGATTGAGAAAAAAGGGAGGGGACATGGTCTGCGTCCCCCATCTTGGGGACTCAGACAGACACACACACACACACACACTGATTGTTAGAATAACACAGAGAGGACATTTAATCCTGCCGTCCCCCTTCTCCCTTAAAAAACGATTGTGACAATAAATCATTACAAACTACCTCTGCGGTTCTGGGTGACTTTGGAGGAGGGGGACAAACCGAATCTTGTGTGTGTGTGTGTGTGTGTGTGTGTGTGTGTGTTTGTGTTTGTGTTTTACTGCTCGAGTAGCTACTGTTTCTAAATATAAACGAGTTCCAGGACACATGTATTCACACATGTACGTGCTCGTATTTGTGCACTTGTTTACATATCTGTCTGTCCCGTCCACCGTATCCCCAGGCGGGCTTTGTCCAGATGGAAGGGGGTCCGGGCATTGGTGTGTGTGTGTGTGTGTGGGTGTGTGTGAGGGGGGGGTTAAGAGTTAGCTGGGCAGTTGGGAGGGGGTCTAATGGGTCCAGGACCAGGCCCTGTAGCACAGCACCGGGCTCATTAATCATGGTGTCAGCCGTAAATGTGTTTGGGGTTAGGGAGTGATACCCTATCCCTCCTCTATCTGCTGCTGCACGGCCACAAAACACCAGCCAGGGTCTCCCTCCCTCCACCCCTCTGCCCTGGGCGCTCTCTTCCTCCCCGTCTCTCCGTTCCTCCCTGTACCTTTTACACCTTCCCCACCCGTTGCCGTTTGTTAGGCTAGAGGCGTGCGCGTGTGCGAATGTCGTGTCAGCACATGTTGGCGCCCGCGTGTCTGTGTGCGCATGCATGTGTGCGATGCCGATGGCCGGCCTCGGCTAAGGTCAGATGGATGAAGTGTCTTCATGTGTCGTGACACAACAGCCTGGCTCTATCTGTGCTAGATACCACCGTCTCTCTCGCTCTTCTCTTGGAGACGCCGTGCACACACACACACACACACACACACACACACACACACACACGCACACATACTGTACACACTAAGCCCAGCCGGAGCTGAAAGTGAACAGCGGCGGCGGCAGAATTGCTTATCACCCATCACACCTCTCACTGTGGGGAACGACCTCTCGGACCTCGCAGAGACGGCGTGAGAAAGACGGAGGAAAAGGCCGACAGATGGACCGGAGGAAGGAAAGGAAATTGGACACCGCAGCCAGGGAAGGTGCAAATAGAGACGCGGCGAGAAAGAGACAGGGAGGCGGTTAGGAGCTGATGGATCGGAGGGAAGACAGAGAACAACAGCGGGGAAGGACGGAGAGAGAAAGCGGAGAGGCTGGTAGGAACTGCTGAACCGGAGGGCAGGAAAAAGGAAACAGGCAGAGCGAGACAGCGGGAGAGAGAGAGAGAGGCGAAGGAGAAGCAGACGAGCTGCGCGGCGATGACAGGAGCTGACATGGAAAGGATGGCGAGCCAAAGCAAGAAGGGCATCCGATAACTCCCACTCCACCTCCTTCCACTCTCACTCTGCAGAGCTCTGACACAAGGTTTGGGCAAATTAGTCCTTCACACTTGAGTGTGTCAGTGGAATCTATTAAAAGTCCATTATTTGAATTGCACTCCCCTCTCCATTACAATCAAGTTAAAAGGAATTCTCAATCTGGCCTCAGTTTGCTGGCATGTCCAACAGAGCCAATTAAGCCTTATTAATTATGGAGGAACTCCAAATAGGCAGTAAAATACATAAATGTGCAAAAATCTCTCACGGAGGACTTGCTGGCTGCCGTCCACCATCTTGAGGCCTGCATATATTTAATGTTCCTATCATGCGAGTGTGTAATTAAAATCCAACCTCCATTGGAGCTCAAAATCCGGCGTAATGTTTAACATCTGATTTACATAAAGTTAGAGCGTGATCATTTTGAAAAGATCGGCTCTTAAAAGACAGATCTTTGTTCGCCGCGGAGCTCGAGCACCAAAGCGAGCGTTTGCCCAATGTTCCCTCAATGTTGTGCCCCTGTTGCGTCTTTCCCCTTCCCCTGTTTTGTTGGCAGGTGACAATCGTCCCACTGGCGGAGCCGTTGCCCAGAGTTCATTGCCAAAGGCGGCGTGGCGTATTCAGTAAACAAGGAATTAGCATGCAAATGGCATGGGAGGAAGAGGGCAGGGCTGGGAAGGCGAGAGTTTAAGGTCGCAGGTCAGACGCTCCTCAGACTTGATTGGGGAGCTGTCAATCACCGGCAGCCCCGGGGCAGAGACGGGCAACAAAGGGAACAAAGATGGCTGACAAAGAGGGCCCCCGCTCTCCCCCGACTTTAACTCCACTTCCTCCTTTTTTGGGGCATCGGCGGAGCGCCCCGTAATTAATGGGGTGCCAATCATGCGGTGGGCGAGGCGGTGACTGACGGCCTCCTGGCATGGCGAGCTGCCCGCTGCGGAGCGGAGGAACTTCACCTTTCGAGACCTCAGCCGCCAAAGTGCCCCGGCTGGCTCTTGGCCGCTTCGGGCATCCTGCTGGAGCCCATGAGAGATTTTAACAAAAACTTTCCCTCAGGGCTTTCGGTTTAAGTCAGAGCCTTCTCATCAGCACAATAAGCCTTTAAGTCGACCTCAACTGTGCCACTTGAAATGGAAGCGCACAGAACAGCGCCGGCCGAGGAGGAATCTGTGGCAGCACTCTTCAGCATGTGCTGTTGCCATGGCTGGTTAGGCACCAGCTTGCTGCCGTTTTGGGACAAAAACAAGTCACCCGCCTTTTCTTTTCCCTTTCCCTTTTCCCTCTCTCCTCACGCCTGCTATCCCCCCTCATCCTCGTCCTGAGAGACAAAGACAGACAGACACCCACCAGGGAATGTCCACCCTCCCCGCCGCCTGCCCCGGCTCAGATAAAGACACAGACGCTGCCCCAAGAGAGACGGAGGGAGGGGGAAAACAGAGGGACGGGGTGAAGAAGGCCAGCGAGGAAGGAGGGGCGGGGACGGGGGAGAAAAGAGAGTGAGAGAGCAGGAGCGAGGGAGGGCGGAAAGAAAGAAAGAAAGCAATAAAGAGGAACTAGCAGGAGAGTGACAGATGCTTCCAAAGTTGGCAGAGGAGAAAGAGGGCAAAGGGACAGTGACTGACGTAAACAGAGTCAGAGCCATTCTGACTGTGATGGGACTGGATAATACGTTTAATATCAGTTTGTCTGTGTGTGTGTGTGTGTGTGTGTGTGTACTGGTAATTTGTGTTTTGGTGGCGATGCCTCTGCCTGCGTGGGGAAAGAAGGGGGACGCGACGGTCAACCGAAACTCTGAGCTAATTAAATCACTACGGGACAGAGATGGATGGCCCAACACACACTCACACACACATGCACACTCACGTGCACACGTTCCCTCGAGAGCCTCCCTGCTGTGTCGGGCTGTGATGTGCATCGTTTACCTCAATAATCATCTGCCTTTCATTCTCTCTCTCTCTCTCTCTCTCTCTCTAGGTAAGCCAGTGATGATAATCACGGAGTACATGGAGAACGGATCGCTGGATGCATTCCTGAGGGTCAGTCATGCGTTTCCGTCTGTACTCGTGTGTGTGTGTGTGTGCACACGTGTGTGAGAGTGTGTGTGTTTGATACGACTGATCCGCTCTCATCTCCGCGTCATGTCATCCGCCAAAATTACAAGCGCTCATTCAAAAAAAACATTCGCCCTAATCTCGATCGACTTACTTGACGAGGAGGTCGGCGGAGGAATAAACGGCGCCGCACGCTTTTGATGATGCTCAGATACTTTAATCGGGCGATACTAAAAAAACGTAGGACCATGGAAAAATAGAGCCAGACAAATATTGATTCAGGCCGATGCTGATACTAGAGAGTTAGAACATTTCTAACACTAATATATCAGCTGATATGAATATATATGTCTTAGTTATCTTTGAGCACAATAATAAACCGTATGTTAATAGTTTTTGAAGGTATATGAAGTTATCTTGTGCTATATAACACAATAAGTATATGTAACATAATAATCCAGGTTTATAATATTTGCCTACAACTGTATTATGATCTGTATTGTGAGTGTTTGTACTGATTGTAAAAAACTACATGGTTAAAAAAATATTGAATATTTAATCCTCATGATTTCCATAAACCAAAAGAACGCTTTATAACATTATTTTACAATTTATTAATTTATTATGTGTTTATATTCAAAAATATGTCAAATCAGGGATTTTAAAGTTGTGTTATGACATTTCCAGGTCGTTTAAACCAAACAATAATTTACTCTTTACTCTTTTAAACCTGATCATTAACGATAGAAATGTGTCTTCTTCTCTGCAGAAGAATGACGGACGCTTCACCGTCATCCAGCTGGTCGGGATCCTGCGCGGCATCGCGTCGGGCATGAAGTACCTGTCGGACATGAGCTACGTTCACCGGGACCTGGCGGCTCGCAACATCCTGGTCAACAGCAACCTGGTGTGCAAGGTGTCCGACTTCGGCATGTCCCGAGTGCTGGAGGACGACCCCGAGGCTGCGTACACCACCAGGGTGAGTGTGTGTGTATAGGGAAGCATGTGTCAGTGGTGTGTGTGTGTGTGTGTGTGTGTGTGTGTGTGCGTGTGTCACCTTACTTGTCAGCCTCTTCGTCAGACTTCGTTAATCAGCCCATCTTCTAATCACAGGGAGGGAAGATCCCCATCCGCTGGACGGCCCCGGAGGCTATCGCTTACAGGAAGTTCACCTCGGCCAGTGACGTGTGGAGCTACGGCATCGTCATGTGGGAGGTGATGTCATACGGCGAGCGGCCATACTGGGATATGAGTAACCAAGACGTAAGTCATGCCGGAAGAAATGTAATCATGCGCAGACAATCACAAACGAGACACAGCTTGAATCGGTGTGCGATATTAGAGCTCAGACAATAATTCCCAGTTACTGTCAAACATTTTTAAGAGATACTTCATCATTTTTAACTTGGTTGTATAATCAAATTACCTGCAGCGGTGATAAAATACCAGCAGTATATTCTGTTTTCTCATTACGCCGCACTGAAAGCACGTTTTTCTAATTTCACTAACGATGATAAAGAATTTAATTTATGCACAACCAACTGTCTTGTGTTGGTGGCCAAAGTAAGGTGATAAAAAAAACAAGTTAAGGGTATTTAAAAAAAAAAAGGGTTAGCTGTAATCAAACTGCCTCCAATTTCTTTCTTTTTTTTTATTACAGTTTGACTCAGAAGCTCAGAAACAAAGTGACTTACCGCAGCACTGATTTACTGTTTAGGTGATCAAGGCCATTGACGAGGGCTATCGGCTGCCGCCGCCCATGGACTGCCCCGTGGCGCTGCACCAGCTCATGCTGGACTGCTGGCAGAGGGAGCGGGCCGACCGGCCAAAGTTTGGACAGATCGTCAACATGCTGGACAAGCTGATCCGTAATCCCAACACTCTGAAGAGGACCGGGGGAGAGGCGGCCGCCAGGTGAGAGGGCGGACGATTCGTAATTTTCGTGCTTATCCATCCGTGGACACATGAGCACAAACAGACACGGGAGGGATCGAGTGGTTCTCGGCCTTCGGGGGTTGAGCCACTGTCAAAGGGTGATAAACAGAAGGGATCTCAAAATAATCTTAGGGAGATAAACTAGAACCCCCCCCCCCCCCCCCCCACACACACACACACACACACACACACACACAAATCTTTTTTCACTCCTCTAAGAGCTTTAATCTTTCTCATTTTTCTAGTGACTGACTAGACAAGATGTTTGTTTTTTTAGCTCCTCAGCCTAAAAGAAAAAAGATAACTTGCTTAGGAGATGAAAAAAGTTTTGAAATTTCATACATTATTCATAAAATTATTAAATGTGACAATTTTCATTTGGTCAGTCATTTTAAAGATTTGTTACAATGTTTAAAATCGATGACATCATTGTATTTGACCTTTGTGTCTCGGTTGCGTCTGTACAACAAACAGAAACAATATAACAGGAAAGCAGCAAATATGGCTTCCGTCACCAGCTGTCTCGAAAATGATATAAAAGTCGTCGAATTTCGTTTCACACTGACAACCAGCAAATATGTTGTGTTGAAAAAGCTACTGTGCATAAACACACATTGACTCATGGACTAAACACACAAGCTCACGCTAGGTATACTGTAAAATACACCACATTTACTCACACACACACACACACACACATACACACACACGCTTGCCTATTCTCTCGCTCGTATTTACATTCACCATTAAACATTATCTAGCAGCAACGTGTGGCTCTCTGCAGCACAAACACCCTCCTAGAATGGTTCTCTCTGCCTAACTGACTTTAATGGCGTCGTGCACTCAGGAATGTAGCTGCCTCTAACAGCGGGGGAGAGTTAAGACGTAACGCAGAGCAAAAAACACACCACAAAAAACAACAAACATGACCCAACAGCTCCACCGCCATTACTCTCCAGTGGCTAAACGTGTTAAGAATGACCTACATGTGTTTACAGACTCCACTCGGGCCAGTGGGAGTCTGTTTGAGTTTAATGAGAGTGTAAGTGAACGCAAATGTGGACGGGTTACACACACTCACACGCACGCACACACACTCACACGCACGCACGCACACACAACCACACTCACACACACACACACACACACAACCACACTCACACACACACACACACACACACAACCACACTCACACACACACGCACGCGCACACGCACACACACACCTAACGGGACACGGTGAGAGCAAAAGCCTCTTTCACAGTGAAAAGAGAGAAGCGTAAAGGAGAATTTGTGTCTGTGTGGGAAAGAGGCCTTTCCACCTACTGAGTACTACTGAGACGACTTCTTAAAGACTCTGACATCCAGTTCACGTCAACATGCTTTCTAAAAAACAAGGGCGAACAGACAGTGTGTGTGTGTGTGTGTGTGAGTCACCGGAGCAGGACGACCACAGACTCAGAATCACTCCCCATGTAAATGTTTCATGGCCGACGGTGCTGCTGCGAAGCTCCACAGAAAGGAAAGACGCGGGGGGAAAAAGAAAAGTGAAGCTAGAATGGCAGTGAGCAAAGCGAATACCTCCACCAAGGGCTGACAGTTCCCTTATGAAACTGCATTTAAATCCACCAGATGCGGATGTGGCGCGGTGCATTTTACAGCTCGTGGGCTGCTTGCTGCAATCGCACAAGGTGTCACGCGAGGAACCTCGTTCCCATCGTGCAACATCTTTCTGGAGTTGTCATGAATGAGCGATGTTCCAGATTGTGTGAGAAAGCGGATCATTACCCTTCAAGTCAAAAGCACTTTAACGGAGCATTACTTCTATCGTCTATTTGCACAGACACATCACAGCTTTTGGCCGCCGGGCGCAGCGGCTTCAAACACCGACTATAAAAACGGAGCCAAACTGAAAGTGGAGACGACGTCGGCCCAACCCAAAGTTCATTAAAATAATTCTCCATTCTTTCCCATCTCTTTTTCCTTCTCCTCCTCCACCCACAACAGGCCCAACACCACCCTGTTGGAGCCCGGCAGCCCAGAGCCGTGCTCGGCCGTGGGCACAGTGGAGGACTGGCTCCAGGCCATCGGCATGGAGAGATACATGGACAACTTCACCGCCGCCGGCTACACCACGCCAGAGGCTGTGGTCCACATGACACAAGAGTGAGTGGGGGGGGGGAAGGAGGGATGAAGAGAGAGAGGGTGGGAAAAATGAATAGAAAGAAGGGGAGAGAAGAAGATGAAAGTTAGTCAACACAGCGGGAAAGGTTTTCCTGTTGTTCTAGTATTCTTTTAATAAGTTTGAGAAGATTTTGAGGAATATAACTAAAGTTAATTAAATTAAAATTATGGCATTAACTATTCACTTATTGTAAAAATAATAGCACAAAAAAAAACATTGGTAAAGGAGAAATTAGAAGAAAAGACTCCGGTTTAGCTCTTGATTAACATGATACATTTAAATGATTAATGGTCAGATAGTTATTCATGACCACGGCCTTTTAAAGAAATTATTAGCAAACAAGAAATTCAGAAAGAAATTATTTTTACAAAATGTTTTGGTTTGACAACTCTTAAGACTATTATTTTGACGACTTTCAGATTTCAAAATCTGAAACAAGTCAAACAAAGTTACATTTATTAAAGAAATTGTTTGACACAAAGGTACGTCTCTCATATCTGCGTCTCTAAATGTAAAGCTAGTTAGCAGCCAGTTAGCTTGGTTTAGCTTAAAAAGCAGAAACAGCAAACCTAGCTTTGTCCATATGCAAAAAAAAAAAAGTTTATAGTGAATATTTATCTCATTTGTTCCAGTCATGCCGACAAGGAAATTAAAAGTTATATATATTTATGGGGACTTCAGTACTTTACAAAGTTCCTACATGTTGCCAGGTGTTTCACTCCGCCTCAAATCTGAAGCTAAGCTACGCTAAGCTATTTGCCTGTCGGCTCTAGCCTCATATTTGGTGTCGATCTTCTCTCATTCACACGAAGGGGAGAGTGGTTCTCACACTGTGACGTGTGTGAAAAGTTTCTCCGTCGCTGTCACTTGTCTGTAATATTTAGATTTTTCACGTGTTATGATTACAGGATCAGAATCGCAGCGTTGGCAACCGAAAGTCCTTATGCAGCAGTTAAACTGTCAGGCCTGTTTCCTCTGGGAAGGCTGTGAAATTCATTATGTGTATCAGGCCTCCATGTGTTTGTTATTGTTGTCCGCGCTCCTAAAAGGCCTCTTTTTTTTTTTCTTTTCTTATTCTCTTTTTCTTTTTCAGGGACATGGCTCGCATAGGCATCTCCTTGGCAGCGCACCAGAACAAGATCCTGACCAGCGTCCAGGGAATGCTGTCCCAAATGCAACAGATGCAAGGCAGAATGGTTCCGGTCTGACGGATTCCGACAAAGAGAAAGGAAAAAAGGAAGCAAAGCGACTTTCGTTTCATATGGAAAAAAATAAAAATAAATAAATAACAAAAAATTAAAAAAAACATTAAATATAAAATAAAAGAGACAAATAAACTATGAAGAAATAGTTTACCTCATCCATGCACTTTAAATTGGATCTAAAAGAAAAGAAGACATCGATGAAGAAGAAGAAAAAAGTGGGGAAAATGGCACTTTTTTTTTTTTTTTTTTTTTAAATCAGACCTTTACCTTTGCCCTTTTTATGTTGTTTGGGAGAATGGGGCACTTCTGTCTGCAGCATTTATGGATGGATGAAGGGGCGGCTGGAAAAGTGCTTCCGAGAGGCCAATCTGGAGTGCCTTTAATGGTCTGGAAGGAAAAGCAAGGAACGGGGGGGAACCATACCTTTCTTCCTCGTCTGGGGCAGAATGTTGTTTCTGGAACTTTCTCTTTCTGGAATAATCCGCAGAGCAGATTTTTTTGATTTCCTCTGACTGTGTTTGTTGTACATGAATAGATTCCGTGGGACTCGCCGGCTGCCCCCCAGCCAGCCACCGTTGTTCCCTCTCTCAGCTGGATCTGTTTGGAATCCCGCGGACAGAACGGAGGATCCTACCCGTCCGACATATGAACAGTCAATCTCGGAGAGGTTGAGGGTTTGGATTCCGAGGGGAGGGGTTTTGTTTTGGGCCGCTTCTCCGTTGCTTTGTTTCGCTCTTGTTTTTCTCCCAGAACGTCGTGTTTTGTTGCCCTCAGGACGTTGCAGAGAATGTCTTTTATCTTCCAGAGGAGCCTTCCCACTCCCCTGTCTTCCCAAAAATGCTCTCCCACACCTCACATAAACACACAGTTTGGATTCTTCCATCCATCTCCCCCGTCTGAATCAAAGCGCCGTCCCGTCCCCCCCCCCCCCGGTGCCACTGCAGGAGCCAACGTCTCTTCCTCCCCACTTCTGGACGCCTGTTTGGACCAATTGAATTCGCCTTCATGAACTGGACCCGAGGACGAAGGAATTTATCGGCAGGATTTTACCAGGCGGCAAAGGCAAAAATCTGGAGGGCAGAGTCCGTCCCAATCCTCAGCATTATCATCGCCAAGACAACGCACTCACCTGTACTCGAACCACCACCCAGGTGAGGATCAATGGTAGTTCCCTTATTTTGTTATCGCCTCAGCACAAAGGCCTATTAGAACCCAACAAAGGAAGTTATCGGAGCGTGCTTCTCTGACCACCTAGGGCCTGTAAGAATCATTAGGCCCCCAACCCCTCCCTCCTCCATCCTCCCATCACTGGCCCCTCAGCTCCAGATACTGTGTTAATTAACAGGCGGGTCGTGCCACCACATGCGGCCATAGCAGCGATCAATAGCCACGGTGGTCAGTGATCAGTCTGTGGCCCTGGTGCTGTTTGTTTCTTAATGAAGGGAATTAATCAGCAGAGCTCTGCAAACACTTTCCTGCAAAAGGGGAGAAGTTGCTCTTGGGTGTGAGCACAACCAAATATGTTGCCATGGGGACAGGAGGGTCTTAACGGAGGGGGGCTTGATTCATTTGAGAAGATCAGATACTACAGATTGTTTCCTCTTTCAACCCTCGAGCAGATTTTATTTTATTTTTGAGTAAAAGATTATAATATGTGCACATAAATTTAACACAAGTTAATAAAATGTGGATTAAGCTTATTTTTGTAAAAACAAAGCAAGTTCAAGACTGAGCTCAGTCACTTACATAATCACTTATGTGACAGAAAAACCCTGCAATTAATGCCACCGTCGTGTCTGTGATGTTCAGTCGTAGAGAGTTTTAAATTATATTTCATGGTCATTTTGAAAAACGTAGCCGGGACGATGTTGAGTCGATTTGCAACTAACAATTATCAACATCAATCTGCAACTTATTAACTATTTTCTCGATTAATCCTATTGTCAAGTGTAAGAAAACAGAAAAAAGCATGTTATAATGTTCCAGAGTCCAAGGTAATACAGTAAGTAGATATTTAATCATATATTATTCCTCACATTTAAGAAACAACTATTTGAAAAAGAGGAACTTATTATTATTTTATATTTTTTTTATTAGATTACTGTCAAATTTCTAATTGATTAATTAACTAATTGCCTTTGCTCTACTGTTGAATTGTATTTCATACGGTGGGTAGACTAAGTATTAAAATAATGCATCCTTAAAAAAAAACACAAAACAAAATGCTGGGCATGCCTTTTCGTTTAAAGAACACGTACGATAAATATCACGAGTTAATGGGCTATGATTTATCAAGACTTCCACTTGAGCCATGTTGAAGACTTTACAGAGGATTTATTTCAGTTGGCATTAGAATAAAAATGCCTTGGTTCGGTTGCGCTGGCTGTTGAATCTATACAGAGTAATCATCTAATACTCACGCTCATTAAGTGCGTATTGTCGAGCTCTTGACATGTGCCAGTAAGTCAAGGGCATGTTTCGTATATTATGTACACACAACAGCATGTGGCGCGCACAAGTTAATTCGCCCGTTGCCACAAAATCCATATTTGAGCCCAGTAGGGCGGCTGCTGCTCGCTCGCTCGCTCTCTCTCTCTCTCTGGATGCCCTGGCCTTGGCACTCGATCGTGTTTAGCGGATGAGTCGAATGTTCCATCGAGCTGAAGCTGGAGAACATTAATGTTGGTCAGGACTTGATGCCAAGCTTAAATTGTTTATATTCAAAACCACCATGACTGATGCAGACTCTCTTCTCCCCCAAACCCCGTTTTTTCTTATTCTCCCCAGCTGCTGCCGTCCATCATGACCAGGATCCCGGGCCTCGCTCGCCACGACCAGGATCCTTCCTCCTCTTCCTCTTTTGTCTTCCTCCTCCTGCTAACCCACCCTCCTCGGACACAGAGATGACAATTCCCTCCCCCGGCGCTGCTGGGACGCCCACCGTCACAACACGTCAAACTTGACAAACTATAGCCACCGTCTGCTTGTGGCCATCCAGCAATGTACTGGGATTACTATGAATGATTCAACAGCATCAAAAAAAAAAGGAAAAAAAAGAGACAATACGAAGAATGTAATATAATAGAGAAGCCCTGCTCCAGCGGATAATGTGCTTTTATTTTGAAAGTTTCATTTTATTTTGTGATTTTTTTTTAATTTTTTATTGCTTAGTTCTGTTTGCATGTAAAGTAACACGTGTTTGATTTGAGCGTGCGAATGTGATGAAGTGTGTGCATGTGTGTGCGTGTGTGTGTGTGTGTGTGTGTGTGTGTGTGTGTGTCGAGCTGTATGAGTGAAATGTCTTTGAAGTACTATCAGTAACTGTGTCTGTTTTCATGCCACTGTGGAGAAGGAAGAGATAACAGAGTTGTATTGTTTTTTTTATACATATGAAAAAATGAACTTTTTCTTTTTTGCTTTTGTGTTGTTCTTAAAAAACAACAACACACAATTTAAGGGTTCAATTTTCTTCTTTTTCTTCTCCCGTCGCGCCGAACTCTACGTGGCAACGGCATTTTATCAAACGGCTTCCTGGAATGCAACCGATCTCTGCTCTGGCAGCGACAGCGGCTCGCAAACGGACAAAACGCATCGAGCGCAGACTGGAGTTGGGACTCCGCGACGCGTCGGAGGCCATCGCTCTGTTGAAGTGGGAGCAGTTTGAAAAGTCGCACTTGTGTTAAGGATCAGAGAAGTGAGGAAAGAAGCGTTGAAGAAGGGAAAACTGTCGGTTATTTTAATTTCATTTTTTCCAGAGCACATCATATCGCTACAGGTTTAACTCAATGGACTGCATTCCTTTTGTTCCTTTATGTCTTTTAAAATATACTTTTGTGAATGTTTTTGAACTCCTTAATGACACGTCATATAATTCAAAACACCTCCGCCCTTAATACAGCTCTACTTCCTGTTTTGGCAATTTTTTAATTTTTTTTTTTGGCGTAAAAAGGACCTGTTTGGAAATATGCAAGACATGTTGGGAAGGAGAAGGAAACCAGAATGTACTGTAAAATACTTTTTTCCTTTACTTAAATGTCGGAAGATTTGAAGAAAAAAACAAAAAAAAACAAATGAGAAAAAAAATGTAACAACCCACCAGAGTTATTGTTCGTCATTGTTTGCCTTCCGATGCCGAGTGATCTAAAACACGTAGATCTAACATCTTCTATCATCTTTTTTTGTACTTTTTTTTTTTTTTTTTTGACATGTTCATAATTTTTTGGGGGCTTTGTTTTTTTTTTTTGTTTTGTTTTCTTGTCAAGGAGCTCTAGGTACATGTAACTTATGTCATTTATTTATGTCCTTTTATATCTAGTTTGTAAAATAATAGCCTAAAGTGAAGAAAATAAAAGGGGTGCCAAAGTGCATTCTTATTAAAGTAGAAACCATAGGACAATGTCTCTGTCTTTCATTCTCACACACACACACACACACACACACACACACACACACACACACACACACACACACACACACACACACACACACACACACACACACACACACACACACACACACACACACACACACACTGCAGCATCCGATGCAAAGGTCATCAGTACTTTTATTGCAGTTATTATGTGCTGAGCTGTTCCCATCAATATTACTCATTGATTCCTGCTTTATATGATGACACATAGCTGAGGGGTTACGTAACAGAAGGAAGAGGCCGAGGTAGAACATCACGCAACATGCATCTTTCTAATTTCTATATGTCGATAACTTCAACACACACACACACACACACACACACACACACACACACACACACACACACACACACACACACACACACACACACACACACACACACACACACACACACACAGTTCAGCAGATGACTCGGCCCTCAGCTCCTCTCAGGCCTTGAGGCGGTGGCAACACAATTCACTTGGCGCAGCACACGTAAGTGTGCGTGTGCGTGTGTGTGTGTGTGTGTTTAATCAGAACAACATCTGCTTCCTGCTCTCATTTCCAGCCGCGATAAACCGCTGATTGTCCAGAGTCTTTGATTCGGGCCCGGGAGAGACGAAAGGGGGCGGGGGGGTGTAGGCCAGTTTGTGAGCTCGGGCGAATCGTTTGGGCCAATTGCCGTTTTACACATGTCCCGAGAACTCCGCAGCACAAGGCACGCATACATTAAGAGCTCTGAAGTTTGCAGTGGGAGATGTTTATCGGCCTCGCGGGGGGAAGAGTGTGCCTCCTTCACAGATTGTTGGCAAGCTCCGAGGGGAAGACGGAAAGAGATTAGTGGGGCTGACTTTGATAGATTTGCCCCAAATGATTCAACAACTTGGTATTGAACTTTAAAAAAAACAAAAAAAAAACTAGACGTATTAAAGCATGAATAATTATGCTATTTTGATCACGCGAGGTGATTCTTACCACGGAACCAGTTGGTTACCTGACAAAAATTCCGTCTGGGGACCATGAAGGTCTGTCAAGGTATTTCAATCTGTAGAAACATCAAGATATTTCACTGTCACCAAAGTCGGGAGGATTCATCCTCTGGGTGAAATGAATGTTTTTATCAACCTGATCTACTAGCGATGGGCCTACTGACCGACCGACATCATCGTCCCTACAGCCACACTGCTTGTGTTGTTGGGGAAAAAAAAAAAACGATGCGGGGAAGCAAGACAAAGAAAAGTGCCCGACGCAGCCATGACTAGAGGCTAAAAAAGAGAAAAGACTGAGTGAGAGGAAAAAAAGGCCAGACAGGGAGAGTGCAGGTCACTTGGAAAGGAAACCCAGGCTGTCTGCTAGACGGAGCTAACCAGAGTGAGCCGAGCGTCCCGTCCTTCAGCGGAGAAAATCTTTTTACCTCAGTTGCTCCCGGAGACGGCCCGAGAAAATGGTCCTCCAGGAATAATTCATCCCCGAGATCTGTTGGATAATTACCTCCACCGAGGAGGAGATGTTTCCACCCCTGTTCCTTTGTTAGTGTGTTTGTTTGCCAGCAGGATTACAAAAAACGACTGACTGGACACCAGAAACTTGGTGGAAGGATGGGACAAGATAGAACCAATTCGATTTTGGTGTGGATCGAAGAGGATTTCCATAACTCTATTTAGCGTCGGTGTTTTTTGATATTTTTTATAGATTTTGGGGGAATAATTAATGGATCTTGATGAAAAAAAAATCTGGCATATTTAGGGGACTGATATCATTTAGTGTGAAATTTGGTGGTATGGTAATGCAGTGGGTAGCACTGTCACCTCACAAGAGGGTTGTTGGTTCGAATCCCAACCAACCAGGACCATGCATGTCCTCCCCATGTCTGCGTGGGTTTGCTCCAGGTACTCCGGCTCTCTCCGGCTTCCTCCTACAGTCCAAAGACATGCAGATTTGGGTTATGTTAATCTGGAGGTTCTAAATTGTTTATCTTTGTATGTTGGTCCTGTGGTGGGCTGGTGACCTGTCCAGGGTGAACCCCGCCTCCCGCCCAATGTCAGCTGGCCCCAGCCCCCCTGTGCCCCTTGATAACATAGAGTGGTATAAATGGATATGGGTATGGATGGATGGATATCTATGAGTGTGTGCCATTTGGTTTTATTTGATTAAATTTAAGGGTACGTAGTTGTCATGGGCACAGACATTGAACAAGGCATGAATCTGAAAACACTGGTATCAAAGCGTAATCCAGAGTCATCCAGTATTGATGCTCTTGTCTGGAAATAGGTAACATTATTCATAGAAATAAAATAAAAAATCAGACAAACTTTGGGATATGTGGGAGTCTTTACACGACTTGAAAACTGTCTCAGCTGTGACGACTCAAAGTCTCAATTCACTGAAACCTCTCACTTTTATAGCCAAACAAGGGGCTAAAATGTAAAAAGATAATTATCACTCCACTTCAGATCTTCTTTTACTAACACACACACACACACATACACACAAGCGCATTTCTTTCAACCAATCTAATTGAGAGACCTTTAGGTGAAGTGCGAGCCCTTCAAACGGGCTTAACCCCCGCAGCTCCATACTGTCACCACGGCCCTTTTCATCAGGTCACTTTGTTTCATAATTCAATTTCCTGAATCAAATGATAAAAGATAAAAACCCCTCCTGGCCTGTCCCCTAAGCCAATTCACACTGACATTATGATTACTCCGTCCTTTGTGCTGTCATTCTTTGAGTACGTCCTCGGGTCCACACAATAGTATAATCCATAATCCAAAAAGCCTCAACGTTAATCCCCAGACGCTCCAACCAATTCTGAGTCAAGAGCTTTCTCAACTCTCCAGGTGACTGGTTGGCATTTTTGTCCTGTAGTGAAGTACAATGAAAGAGGAAAACCGAGTGCTGTTGTGACGTGCCAGTAAAACACGAGACGGGAGTGAAAAAACGAGAGAAAAGCTCAGGGAAGGAGAAACAAGAGCTGAAAGCTTCAGCGGCGAAGTAGTTGGGGCAGAGCCTCTCCAGCGTCCGGGCGTATTGATCGAGAGGCTCCCAGCGTAGAGTCGACCTTGTGCCTGCTCTGCTGGGTATTACTTCGGAGGGCTTTTGATGGGCGATGCGTACGCAGCGTTACCCCACGACGGATATTAAAATGTGGCGGCAAAGCGGAGGAACAGCGGTAGCGACTTTTTTATTCTAGCGCTGTCGTTTTGTCGTTTTGATACGTTTTTCGAACGAAGTTGCCGTGGAGATAGTGTCCAACCAAACCTCACCCTGACCGCAACCGTAACCGAATTAAACGCTGCGTTTAAATGTTTGAAATGGGTTAAGTCAAAGGAAATACGGAGGTGTTACGCCGTTGCCCGCCATCTTTGGAATTTGGTTGTTGTTACCGTGTTCTTGGTCGCAGTCATACCTCTTTAAAAGCTAACATGGGGCCCCACCCCCCTGTTAAAAAGAAAGACATAAGGAAATAGTTCATTTTCAGACCGAAGCTGAACGTGAAGCGAATTTTCGGAATGAGTCAGTTCCCGAGAGTTTGGCTCACTCTGGCGTTCTCTGTACATTTTTACTGGGGGGGTGGGGGGGGCTGACAGCAAAGGTTTCAGGAACATGTCCAGAGCAACATTACATGCAGCCTCGCTCCAGACTTCAGTGCATGTCCGATAGTTCCTCGTGTAACTACGGTTATTACGTATGTTTGGTTCTCAGCTCTTCCAAATCGTGGGCGGCCTACAACTCCACGCCGAGCCTCCCGCGCAGACGCTGGAGCTGCTGCTGCTAATGCGCTGCTCCCTCTTCGCCGGTCCTTCGCCGGTCCTGTTCTGCAACGGCTGGGAGTCCAAACGGGGAGTTTAGTGCTGCGGGAACGTGGGTGGAGGATAAAGGGGTTGCGGGGGAGATCGGGATGAGGAGTCGGAGAGGTTTCCTCTGTTTATGAATTCACTGTTCAGCACCTCATAAAACAGGGCCGTTTTCAAATATGTCACGGCTCCGAACATCTGTGTGAAGGTTAGCAGGACAAAGCTGAAAGACACATTTGTGGTCGGCGGAACACGCAACCAGCGAGGGGGCTCCCGCAGCTGCTCTCTCTGGGAAAGTGAAAACCATAGTTTGACAGTGACGACTGCGGCAAATCTAAATGGGTATGTTTCTCGCCCGAGGCTACAGACGCTAAACCAACAACAGAAGAGCCTCTAAGTGAGCGGCCCTCGCATCTCTCCCCACCTGCTCTGTGTGGGAAAAGCGCCGGGACTCTCCGGGAGCATAATCCTCCGAGATTGTTGGTCTGTTGGGAGAACGAGGGGCTTTATCAGCCCCACCAGACTAATCTCACCTCGGGGGCCAAAGGGCGTCAGCGGGTTGCCAACTGGAGTCGAAGGGAGGTCACCTACTTGACCACTCAATTTATTTTTATCTCAATCCACTGGCCACGCTGGTGGCCCCACCTGATTGCCTCACCTTTGACCCTACCAAGCAAACACATACAGCAAAATACACACACACACACACACACACACACACACACACACACACACACACACACACACACACACACACACACACACACACACACACACACACACACACACACACACACACACACACACACGCACACACACACACACGCACGCACACACACACACACACACACACGCACACACACACACACACACACACAAATGCTAATCTCTAGAACAAACCACTCTCTCTAGCAACCAGGCCTCTTGTCTGGGACTCTTTCGTCCACAAGCTGTGAGGTTAAGGAGGGAAAGTGCACACAGGCGGATTTAGCTTCCGTATCTGCCGGCAAGATGAGGGTTAATCAAGCCAACGCCCTCCGCCTTCCTCCCAACCCCCCCTTGCAGAGTAAAGTCCAGCAGGCTATCAGCTCAGGCAGAAACCTGGTTATCACAGTGAAAGCAATGTTCAAAATCCCCCCTGATAACTGCCCGATAGACAGAGATGGACGGACAGCGACGTGCATATACAGAAAGACAGAGGAGGAGAATTGGAAAAAGCGGAAAAAAAGAAAAGAGAACCTGTAGATGAAAGGAGAAGTTTTGCGACTGTATTTTATTTTAAAAGTGTGGGAGAAAAAAAGGTTTTCACAAAAAAAAAGGGAACGGGGAAAAAAGAAAAGAAAAGGCACCTTGTGACACAGCAGCCATCCATCATCTGCTGCTTTGAGCTCAACCGTGAGAAGAAGGAGCGTAGATTAAAGGAGACAGGGAGCTCGGCAACGCCGCGGAGAGAGTCGGGCTCTGGGATTTTCTCTGCTCCGGCCTTTGGACCGCTGACAGCAATAAGATTCCTATCACTGCTCACATGTGGCCTACAACACATGCAAGCCAGCATCGACATCCACACAGAGCTAAACATATGGAGATATATATATATATATATATGTACATATATATATATATATGTATATATACGTACACAAACACACCATCCACTCAGTCTTAATCCTCAGTTTTCAGCAGGTTGGCGGATGGAATGAAAATAGCAGTGATGCCGCGGGACGGCGGTACAACATTTTGCGATAAGATCATGCAAAGAGAAATATCACATGAGCTCAGTGTGTAAGATTTATTCCATGCCTGGCAGGTTTTTTGTTAACAAGGGCTGTGTGTGTGTGTGTGTGTGTGTGTGTGTGTGTGTGTGTGTGTGCGTGTGTGCGTGATATAGGATATGATTTTCTATTGCGCATTAAAAATGTAATACGACCACTGCAACTGTAATGTCAACACAAATACTAAAACTAATACAAATATATTATTTTTTATTGTATCATAAAACAATATACACAGAAAACATGCTTGCTAAAATATTTACAATACATATAACAAACCAAAAAAACTTACACAAATAACCTGAGGAAGACAAATTTATTTAATAAAGGACGGGATGTGGATACTAAAAACAAACAAATAAATGAATAAAGTAAAATGATAATTATAATGTGGCATAAAACAGACAAAAGATAAAAGAATAAAATTGAAGCATGAGAAAATAAAAACACTTAAAAAGTTATCGTAGTCTTTAAATTACCCCCCCAAAAATTCTACATTAAATTAAGTGTATTTTATCATACTTACGGTAAGAATCTGTTTTCAGTAGTAGATTCGTGCTCAGTAATTACTGCACATTAGTGGTGAACGTCAATAAATTATTATATGTTGTAAAGTTAGGTGCAGGATTGTCCTTGAATATTTAAACAGATTTAACTGTACTTTGAAAAAACTATAAATACTTGGTACTACGTAAATTTGCCCGTGTATATTTATCTAAGAGGGAAAAATGCGAGAGAACAGCAAAAAGTATTGGGAAGATTACCGACAGGCGAACCTCTCCTATAACTGAATGAATTGATATAATATATTAAATAAATAATAAATAATAATCAAGTCCACAGATTTAAGAAATGTTATAATGCAGAACTTGATGATGAGATGAACCGGCGGAGGAGCATTTCTCCCCTGAGACGCTCAGCAACTCTTAACTATTAACATTAAAACATTTACAAAAACCTCATCACAGAACTGATAGATGTCCGTTTTCGATGACTCATGCCAGGGTCCTGATAAAATTGCTGAGTGTAACCACACCACACTAATCTCTCCCTGTCGGTCATAAAACCACGGTGAAACACTTTTCTTCGTCTGTATATCTCAATATCCTTGACTGTACGATCCGGCTCCGTTTCCTCCGTTCTAAACTTTAAAGAGGCAGCTCACAGATTTCGACACATGCAGGTCAGATTGCATGTCTTGTGGAGAGCAAACCTCTGGCTTGCCATGAAGAAAGGAAAAATAAAAATCGGGATCTGCTGTTTTATCCAGATCTGCTCCTAATTTGAATGGGTTCTTCCTCGGATCAGAGCCGCCCGCCCCCCCCCCCCCCCGCCAAATTTAATTGAGTTGATTCAGGAATTATTATTTTTTTGTGTAATCCTGCGGTAACCAACAATAAGACAAACAAATGCCACAGTCACCCTGAAGATTTCATCAGGGTTTTCTCGCCTTTGTCTTAAGTTTTGAGGTTGTTAACACTCGTTCACACACGTTCTGGTAGGTTTAGGGAGAGAGAGAGAGATATTATCAAGTTGCAGTATTTGTACTGTAGGATGCAGCATGTTTGGAGCTGGACACACACTAGGAAATAAAAGTCAGGACAGATGTGAGCCTCTGGTGAGCTGGTTAAAAAAAAGTTTGTTTCCAAACCAGGCTGAGATTTTCCACATGTTCATTCGGGGCCTTATTCAGATCGGTCTCTCGGCTCCTCGCATGAAATGATGCCTGGTAAAGCTTTGCAACCATACTGGTCGCTCGCGAGCAAAACGTTTTTGCCCGCTGCAGACGTCTCGGTTGTGAATCATCTTTTTCCAATGTGTGGGAACGGTTCTGTTTTTGCTGAAGTTTGGAATCTCCCCGGGTTTCCTCGATCCAAAAAGCACGCAGGTCAGATTGACTTCATTAACTCTAAAGAGCCCAGAGGTGTAGTTTGACCCACGGAGGGGTGTTTCCAGTCCTGTCGCCTGATTACTGCTGGGACAGGCTCCAGCTCCTTATCAGCTCCTTGATATTTCTAAATTAGCATTTGAATTTTGTTTTCAAAAACGAATGACTTCACGAAAGGGCATTTCCTGTTCTTCGTGTTCCTCTCCTTTCACGCTAAAAGGGAACACAAGTGGATCAGAGATCTGACAGAGTGATATCGTCCGGTGTGAAGCAGAAATGTGTTTTTCGGAAATAACAAAAAAAGCTCAGCGTGCTTCTCCGGGACGGGGGAAACGGAGCGCTCAGTAAAATGCTGTGTAATAAGCTGGACGGGTCGCCGGGCGGTCTTCGCCTGCGTATTCATATGCAGTTCTTCCATTTGGCCCATTTCGCTCAGCTTGCCTCCTCACATCCTATTTGAGACATCACTCAATCTCTGAACTCGCGCAGGCCCCCGCCGCCCCTCGCCCCTTGCTCCTCCAGCCCGCCGCCCCTCGCCCCTTGCTCCTCCAGCCCCCCCCCCCCCCCCTCGGAGTGAGGGATTCTGGGGCCGGGCCAGGTTCTTCACCCATACACGACCCCATCGACTGAGCTGCTCTCCACCGGCTAAATGATTGATACTGGCCTTTGCTAACTAGACTCCAGGGTCCAAAAACAACTAAGGCTGACTGTCCAGTCTGCTGCCGAGTGAGTGTGTGTGTGTGTGTGTGTGTGTGTGTGTGTGTGTGTGTGTGTGCGTGCGCTCAGCCCAGGAGACCCAGTAAAAATGTGCGTGCAGGAATAAGGTTGAGAGTGTTTGTGTACGTTTGTGAGAAAATGTGCTTGCGGGTATAAAAGTTTAGCATAGCAAGTAGTTAGGGTGCACACACACACACACACACACACACACACACACTGGGGGAGTGTGTGCCCTCACGTCCTGAAAGTACATATAGATTACACGAGCTCTTTGGTGTGGGAACAACGTGCGCACGCTCACAGATGTAAAGTGGTTGACGTGGGCCCGGCGAGACCACACAGCGCGTTCTGACGGAGACGAGGCTCGGTCACGACGCGGTTTCACTCTGGCTAATTGCAGGAAGTGCTTCGTGCTTTGGTTCACTAGTTTCTGACACGTTTTTTAATATGAAAAAAAAAAAAAAGTCGTGAAACTTTTCTGCTCCCTGAAGATTTACAATGTGGTTATAACCTTTATTTTCAGCTCAGCCCTTTATTCAGTCCTCGTTCATCCCGAGGCTCCGCAGCTATTAATGACTATCATTGCTGTATCTTTACCATCATTACTGCAGGTCAATGAACCTGTCTAGGGAACTTATTGCCAGACTATCGCCGTGGAAACCAAAGCCCTTCCCTTTTATTAATTGGCAGTTGAACTGGGTCAAGGAACCTTTTCTCGACAAATTGCGGGGGGGGGGGGGGGGGGGGGGGGGGGGGCCCAATAACTTAAAACCCCCTCCTCGTCCACCAGGCGCCGCTCGGCCTCGTGGGTGTTTGTCACATTACTCGGAGCGCGGCAGAATCGTCGGCAGCGGAATGTGAAGACGAGGCTTGAGCGGCGAAAAGCTTAAGGAAGGGCCGAAGAGGGGAATGAAAGGGCGGGGGGAAAAAACTAGCATTTGACTTGATCGGTTAATGGAAATAAACAACAGCATCACTCCAGACTTGAGAACGTTGACACAGTCTGATGCGTAGCCGCTTTCGTGCGACGAGATTACAAAGTCAATGCAACGAGGCAAATAATGAAGAAATTCGCTTCCCTTGCCGGAGCTAAATATTCAAGCGGCGCGAACGCCAATTTAGTCTTGAGATCCTCCCTGCGTCACTTTCGTCCGACGTCCTGTCGTCGTATCAGAAATGGAGAACGAAATCCGTTGCCGCTGTAACAGGAGCTTTCTGACACCGGTCGCTATTTGTATCGTGACCGGGGCGACGACGGAGAGGGCGTGGCAGAAGGTGAGCCAGCAAGTTGGACACGGCTGGCCCCAGTTAGCACAACCGCTTTGTGTGGCTTTCCACTCGTGTGTTTGTTCACAGTAGGGTTTGTCGGAGAAAGTGGAAGGTCGAATATTGGTGAGCAAGGACAAATGAGCCTTCGGGCCCAACTCGCATGACGATCAAAACCCGAATATTTCCACGAAACTCGGTGGAAGGATGGGACATGGGCCAGAGAGGAATCCCATTAGATATTGGTGCATATCCTGAGCAAAGGGGGGCGGATCCAGGAGTGTTTTTTTTTTCTTTGGCAGTGGCCTCGAAGGTGTGCGCTCTCCAAGCGCCCTTCCGGGTTTAACATATGGAACGCTCCTTCAGAGGCTACAGCGGCGCCGCACAACTCTTTTCGCACAAGTGAAACGTCGCTCTCCTGCGACGACGTTCCTGGGAAGGTTAACCGCGGTAAGTCAAGAGAGTGGGCGACCGGGTAGTTGCGCGGAGAAATGAATAGCGGGATGTGCGAATGACGGATCTCCCGCAGGATGAAGACGGCCGATCACGGGAGCTCATTGTATATTTCCGTCGCCGTGTGAAAACCTTGTAACCAAGGCTCTGGTGCTTCTCTTCATTCGGTCCATTTCCTCTGCGGGTCGGGAACAGTCCACGACCCCCGAGCTCTTTCCGGATCCAACGCGTGACTAAGACGAGACGTAAACATGTTTCACAAACCATCCATTTGATTGGTCAGTGTGATGACTTTTTATGCTAAACTGTATTCCTCCTTTTCCGTGATCCTCAGCTCACCCTCCGCCCGCTGCTTATTCTCTGGCTTCCTCCAGTCTAAATAAAGCGTCTGCAGGGGTAACTCAGCCCCTGGAACAGAGGAGGTTAACGTGTCCACTGGGGACAACAGTGAGCGGAGGGAGAAAGAGAAGAAGAACGTGTGCTCGCTGGGTGGAATTCAGTTCACTTAAAAATAGACCTCTGGCTTTTCTCTCTGCAGTTTTGAGTTTCGGGGCACGGCGGAATAAGAACGAGCGCCTTTTTTCCACAATGAAACTGTCAGTCGGTGCAGTTTGTCCTAATATTATCAAGAGAGAATATCTCAGTTATGTCGCCTTTAAAGTGGAGGGCTGAAAAATGCACGTTCACAATTTCCAAGAGAG
The DNA here is from genome assembly GCF_022379125.1 of Scophthalmus maximus. Classification (NCBI taxonomy): domain Eukaryota; kingdom Metazoa; phylum Chordata; class Actinopteri; order Pleuronectiformes; family Scophthalmidae; genus Scophthalmus; species Scophthalmus maximus. Next base: position 19,459,736 of record NC_061525.1, read on the forward strand.
TTCAAACTGCTGTTGGTTACTTTTCTCAACTCAACTAATTCATCAATGAATTCAACATTTTATTCACGTTAACTTTTTAAGATGACTTTTTCATTTCAAGTTAGTTAAAGACCTTAAAGCCACCTACTATCAATAAGTAGTACATGGATAAAATTCGAATTCCCTTCAATCACACATTTTACACGTGATTTCACCCCCCCAAAAAAAGTCTTGGGAAATTAATCCAAACAGCTTCTGGTCTTGGATGTCAACAGTTCCATCTACATGACAAGTGAAACAAACAAAAAAAATGGCCTTGTGATATGGTTGAAAGCTGTGAAAATAACCTTGGTTAGGATTGAGATTAAGTTACACCAGCAGAGGTCTTATTACCTCTTATGACCTTCACCAAGGACGCCATGTCTTCACCCCCGTTTGTCTGTTTGTTTGTGCGTCAGCAGAAAATCAGGTAAACACTGCAGAACAGATGTCCATGAAACGTGGTGGGAGGCTGGTACATGCATGGGTCAAGAAATCCATCCATCCATCCATCCATCCATTTTTTCTTCCGCTCATCCGGGTCGCAGAGGACGCCGGCTAAGCAGGGTGTGCCAGATGTTTTTTATTTTTGAAAATGACAAAAAAGCTCTGATTTCCAGGGAATAATTTATGGATCTCGATGACAAAAATCCGGCGTATTAAGAGGACTGGTATCCATCAGTGTGTTTCATTTGGTGCGGCTTGATTGAATTGAAGGAAACCGAGTGCCGTGGTAGTTTTACAGTGACATTGTTTTCAACAAGATCATGATGATGCTCATAATGTCCGAGGTGCACGGTGCAAAGCCGATAATGTTTTCTAACCAGAGTATTGAAATAGCAGTTTAATCCAGGAACAAGCTCAAACCACCACGTCATCGCGATCATCCCTCACATTCTCGTCGACACCGTCACACGTGCGAGCGAAGCTGCCGGGGATAATGTCACTTTCCCCCCTGCCGGGTGTCAAAAAGTAACTTTAACAGGAGGGGAGGCGGTGGTGAGACCTCGGAGCCAAACACTCCCAGCTATATCCGAGGAAATCAAACAGGCGGCCTGACAGACAATCCTCCAATTTATTTGGCTCGCAGCGGGCTGCCGGCGGAAAGCAAAGTTAAAATGGAAAACTCAGTAAGTGACCTTTAATGTAATGTGGCGCCGTTGGCTCACCAAAGAAAGCCTCTGCAGCAGCGGCTGCTGTGTGACTCTAGGTGTGTGTGTGTGTGTGTGTGTGAGAGATGAGTTATGACCAGCTCTCATGTTGGCATTTGGGAAGTCGAGAGCCAAAGCCAGGTGGATTAGGACAACTTGCCTGTGCGAGGGAGAGAGAAAGAGTGTGTGCGTGCGTTAGGTGTGTGTGTGTGTGTGTGTGTGTGTGTGTGTGTGTGTGTGTGTGTGTGTGTGTGTGTGTGAGTGTGTGTCGCACAAACAGAAATACACAACACAGAAAGACCGCCTTAAACAAAAGAAGGCAAAAAAGAGAAGGGCAAGCCACCGGCACAACACGGAAAAATAAAACATGGAAAGATAAAATGTGACTCAGTCATACTGAGAGAAACGAACGCAGAGAAAACTAAACAAAGGCTGCTGCCCCCCCCCCCCCCCCCCTTCACCCACAGGTCACGACCTCTCTGACCTCCCAAACAGGTGTGTCAGCGAGCCCTCATGGACTCCATTTTGTTTTTGGCGCGCTGGAAACAAATGATACTTGTAGACGCACTTTTCAGTCTCACAAACTGGCGAGAACGGCGACGGAGTGGAAAAATAAGTTTTTTTTTCCTGACATTAAAAACACGGTTTTTAAAAATCCTACGAGCGCTGCGACAGTTGACCGATTCATTGATCCATCCCACGAGGAGACCCAGAAACCTCTGTCCGACTGTCTGTCCTCGGGTTCTCTTGACAAACACTCTCCTCAGTAGGAGTCACAGACGGAGCCTTTTCTATTCTTTTTTTTGGTGCTTGAAAAGAAATATTTTCAGAGTAGTGCCTTGTCCTTTCGAAGTGTCAAAGACGGATCACAGAGACGCTGTCAAGCAACGTCCGTGTCCAAGAACGGGATGAATAAGAAAGGAGATAAACAAATGTATTTCTAGAAATGATAATGCGTTTGCCGTCGTCTATGACTTAGAGCTTTAATCCTTTGTTGTAATCCTGAGATTTTACAGCTGTCACGTGCCATTACATCAGTCTCTCCCCTGGAGAGAAGAGACTCTCCACGTTCACAGAAAGAGAAAGAAAAGAAAGATCGAGCTCCAGTCGAAGCTTGTTCCCTTCTCCGCCTTTCAGGCGGTGAATGGAATTCACCTGTTTGTCTGAGCGACGCATGAATACATCCATCAGAGCTCTGCCTAACCCTGTGCTTTGCTCACGTGTTTTTTCCTAAGTGCGAGTGATGTCGCATCGGTAAACATTATTATCCGGGGACGAGGTGTAAAATGACAGTGAGACGGAGAGAGAGGGAGCTGCTGGGGGGAGATATCATTTGTGTCAGTTGGAAGTGAACACCAATCGATTTACATCCAGCGCTCCCTCTCGCGCGCGCCACAATGAGACCTCATGTATAATTCACGCAGGACCTATGAAAGAGACATAAATACAGTCGCTCCGCCCGTGGGCACGGCACACTCGGCACTTATGGTCACCCAACACGGCTGGTTAGCAGAGGAAGTGGAGGGATGCTCCACCAGCTTGGGAACATTCGTATCCAGTGCTGACGCACGCTCGTGCACTATGGCCACATCCATGTGTTCACAAACCCCACTCGCAGTGTTGTGTGGTGCGGTCCGCACCAGTTTTTTGGTTTTCGAATTACGGAGCCAGGGCCGAGCCCAACAAACCCAGAGTTTTTTTCGGCGCACACACAAACAATTGCGACAGCTAACGGATGGTGAGGACATGTCCTCTGTTTTTTACCACAACGTGTATCGCTTTAGAATCACTAACTGCCCCTTTAATTAGAAAACTAAAAAACATGCTACGAACGGGAAGCGTCAATAACGAAAAGTAGGAGCAGGGATTTCTTTCCGTGGACCGACGACGAGTTGGGACTCGTACTTTGAGTATTCACGACGCTTCGTCTTCACCGCTGTCGGGACTGATGAGAACCAATCAGGAAGTGACTGCGTCATCGTTGCCAAGCGTCTCCCGTGTTCTGCCCGTCCATACTACAACGCAGCCCCAGAGTTTACTGGGACCAAAACGGGCTGAGCAGCGTTTCCAAACTTGTCCGTTTTAGGCACTCGGAGACTCTGGAGCAGCGTGGACGGCAGGTGGCGATGCATTTTAAATCGGAGACGTAGTAATGTGGATGTAGCCTATATGTGAGTGTGAGCTGCGCTTCTAACCGTGGGGGGAGGGGGGTTCCTTGATGACTCGTGGAGAAGTGGTTTTTTTTTTGGGGGGGGGGGGGGGGGGGGGGGGGGGGGGGGGAGTTGTGCCCCCCCCCCCAGAGTCGCGAAGGCCTTCTTCAGCCCAGCCGCCAGCGCTTTGACGAGCTGCAGGATTTACATCCCCCCCCCGGCAGTAAAACAGCCGCTCGCCTTTCATTCCCTCCACCCCGGCTTTACGACCTGGAGAGGAAAGGGTGGCTGAGTTATGGGCTTTGTTTGGGACAGAAGAAAAATAAAAAATGCTATACAGCCGCAGCATGTCGGCGATGTCAGGGGAGAGAGCATCCGCCTCGCATGTGTGGAGAATACGAAGGGTTGGGGGGGGGGGGGGCTCACCGGGGGATGAGTTGGTCAAACGCACGCGGGGTGTGTACTTTTTGCAGCGGCGTCTGTTGTTGCACGTTTAAGTTTTCGTCGAGCCATCATTACGTCCAATCACGCGGATGAATAAATCAGGCGAGCACAACACAGGCCTACGACGCTCATTCAAATATTTGAGCAGATGGAGTTACAGAAGGTGAAGGGAGGGAGCGGGTACTTTAGGAAAAGAGCAACGTAGAAAAAACCGAGGACTAACACAATACGCACTCTGTGTGCGTCTGCGCTGGTGAAACGGGTAACACACCGATCCGTTCGTCCAAAAGAGCGCGTCGCCCTCACGCACTTCACTAAATCCACGCACGACTGAGGTCGCCGCCTCTCTTGTCATCTATCTGCTCACGCTCAGCAACCCCCCCCCCCCCCCCCCCCCCCCCCCCCCCCCCCCCCCCAACCTCCTCAAAGTGCACTTTCTCACAAACACACACTCAGAGTGGAACAAAGATTCACTTCTGTCTTCAAACGGCCGCTCTGCCCTTGAGCGGCGGAGCGTTGGGAAGACGGACGAGGTGTGGGAGGAGGAGGAGGAGGAGGAGAGAGGAAGCACGAGAAGGAAAACAAGGTAAAAGAAAGGGGGCTTTTTCAGAATAACAGTCAGCTTAATGAAAAAGCAGTCAGGGCTCGCATATCTGCTGGTCCCGGGGTCCAGCGTACTTCTCTAGCCCCGAGTAAGAGCAGCTGGGAACGAGACAAGCTGCGGAGTGTCTGGGTCAGGGCAGGCGGAGGAGGGTCGGGTTTGACTGAGGAGGGCAGCACCAGGCTGAACCGGGGAGGTCGGGTCAAGTCAGCCCGGGGGAGGGTCAGGGGAGCGGTATCAGCCGCGAGGGGAGTCGCAGTCGCGCCCATCAATTTACACCGGCAGACGGGAAGGACGGCGCATCCGTCACCGGAGACGGCTCCACGCGGAGCAGTTAGACGCATCGAGGAGCTCAAAGAGAAATGCATGGTCAGGTCTCTTGCTCGTCTCGTGTCCTGCTCACACCTCTGCCTGTCATACCTCAACACCAACACCCAGCGCTTCCGCAAACGGATGCACTGACGTCCCGACAACGTCTCCGATGGGGCCTGTATGTGAAAACACAAATGTTTGCAAAAGGTTTCTCCAGGACTTGTCCTGCCAGCCCCGAAGGGAAACTTCCAGAAAACGTCTGAATGAGCACGTGTGAGAATACAGCAGGAAGATGTCCAAACGGAAATCTAACATAATCCATCTCTGAAAACTGTTTAAGTAAAACATTTCCTGACTCATCAGCAGCTAACAAATACAACAAGGTCGCCTGTCGTTAGAGCTGCAAGAGTTGATCGATTAATCGATCGTAATGGACTACTAAATTAGTCGCCAACTATTTTGATAAACGATTAATCGTTTCAAGTAGTTTTTATGAAAAAAAAAGGCTTCTTAAATGTGAATATTCTCTGGTTTCTTTGCTCCTCTATGACAGTAAACTAAATATCTTTGGTGTGTGGACAAAACAAAACATCATCTTGAGGTTTGGGGAAACACGGTTGACATTTTTCACCATGCTACGGACCAAACAACCAGAAAGTTATTGGTGTGCGCGGGGGGTTGGGGTGGGGGGGGGGGGATCGAAACAGAGGAAGCTTTGGCGTGCAGGCAGCGGCGAGGCGTAAGGTAAGGAAGTTTAAATCAGTGAAGGACATGTGAGGGTGGGAAGGTTCTTAATGTGAGGTTTCTGAGGCAATTAGCTCACGAAACAGCCAGTCAAAACAAATCTGACTCTACAACACTTCTCTTTGGCCTTCGAAGCTCCAAGGCCCGACTCCATGACATCGATACAGAAAATATCAAAGGTATTTCAACTCGGAAAAAAGACAAGGTTGCGTTCGACCGGGTTGGAGCTCGGAAGCCTCATTGGATCATTAGGGTTAATAAAAAAACATACTAAGGTCCAGGGACGGGGAATGAATACCTCTCCATATCGAAAGCATATTTCGCAGGCAGCAGAGAGAAGCAGGGCGGATGGTGGCAGGCGGAAATGTCTGGAATGTCTCGGGAAATCTGTTTTCTCTGAACTGCATCTTTCTTTCGCTTCTCTTTTTTCCCCTCAGTCTTTCTCTTGAGCTTCACTGTACGTGAGTCAGGTGGTTTCTCTCACTGTACTTGAGTCAGGTGGTTTTCCAAGAGGAATCCACTTTTGATAATACTCTTGGAGTCATTAACCCAACTTGTGAAGCAAAATAAAATGAATGTGACGCTCAAAGGGATAAAAATGATAAATTCTATTTAAAAAGCAACTCTTCCAAAGGATTTGAAACCAACCAGGACCCTGGCGCAATTTTTAACAATCTGAAAATGGAATTGTTCCCGAAACTTAATCCTCTAGTTATTTTCATCCAATCAATGTCCCTGAATATAACCAAGGTTGTATTTGTGCCTTAACTTGTCCAATTATGAACCAAAGGGATGTCTGATCTTTTTTGAATGGCTGCGAATGGCTTCACGAAACTTGGTGGAAGGATGAGACGTGGTCCAAGAAGGAACGCGGGTCTGGAGAAATGCGAAGACCCAAGAATTCTTTTTCCCCACTTTCTTTTACATTGCGAGATGTGTGCGTTTTTTGACATTCCAGACAATTACCCAGGGAATAATGCATGGGCACCGATATATCCATATGACATCAAGCACTGTCACCTCACACCAAGAAGGTTCTTGGTTTCCAATCCCGGTTCGGACCAACCAACCGGCACCAGGTAGCAGTCTTCACACCTGAACGCTGGACGATGTCTGGGAGTTCGCCGTTCACATATGACGAACTCGGCAGGAGATTGTCCGACAGTCCGACACGTTCACATCAACGGGAGCATTTCTGGAATATTCTGTGGCGGCGTGTTTTTGCTTACAGTCATCAAAACGGCCAGTCGCTCGCTGCAAATCTTCCGGATATTTTTCCTGCTGTATTCTCACCTGGGATCACTTGGAAACTTTACTCGGGAGCTGGCAGGACAAGTTCTCACGTACATACAGTACGTACAGCCCCTCCCAAAAGTTTTAGGTAAATGTTGGACTTCGGTGGACGTCTGAAAGCATCTTATGAGTGTGAGCGATCTGGTTCGGCTTGATGGAGTTTAAAGACTGTTGGGCCTTGGCGGAGGAATGTGTGTGAGTGACTTTCTATTTTTTTGTTTTTTCAAATTTCTCAGGGTCAACAACAGAGTTACATCGAAAGCAACAACAGGCTGACTCGGCGTCTCCGTTTCACGCCTAGTTCCTGCGCATCTGGATGATCCACCGAACTCAGGACTGTCAACTTCTTTCACAGGAGAATTTATATCCGGGTAGCTCCGCTGAAGCACACTGAAACAATTCCCCTCCCTCCACGCGGTACAGGAACGGAGCCAGATTCTCCTGACACACGAGCATAAAATAATCAGATGTGCACGTCCACATAACGTTAATGGAAAGTGGCAATATGCGTTGTGTTATAACTCATTCGACAAGACCCTGGTAATTTTTTCTACTGCTGCTTCTCCCTCTCTGACTCGTTCTACTTCTGTTCGTGCGCCGCGATGACTTTTCCCATGCAAACTGGATTTCAGCCGCGGGGCCTTTGCCCCAAATGCGCGAGTTATGAAAAGGCGGCAGAGAAATAATATGCAAGAGCACAATAATAAACTTTGTCTGCATGTCTGGGTTTGGCGTTGCGCCGCCGACCCCCGGAAAACCCGCAAGTGTGATAAGACGTAATGAATTTCTCTGGCCTGACATGAAACACAGACTCTGACTCGGTGTTTACCCGGCAGTGGAATGCCAGATACTGGGAGAGCGGCCTCGCTCCCCCCAGGCTGCACCGCCGCTCGTGTCGGGTGACCGCCACCTCACAACCACCCCACCCAGAAAAAAAAAGCTTCCAAATTCATACCATTTTATTCATAATCTTTACAAGGCTGCTACACCAAGGACAACGTGTCTCTCTCTCTGTGTGTAAACTCATATTTGCTTGTACATTCAGCAGATGCCTGTGACTTTGTTTCCTTCTGTGTCTTTCGCCTGGAAGTATTTCTCTCAACCTTTATCTTTATCGCTCTGTCTCCGTCTCCGTCTGTGCGCTATTGTCTCTGTATCAATTCGCCTGTGTGCCGACCTTCAGAACTAACTGTATGTACCCCCCCCCCCCCCCTGGTGCCAGGATTGATAACTGGATTATAGGCTCAATAACAAGTACACAATGGCCTTCTTTGATAAGAGGAGCCCGGTCAGAGAGGAGGGGGGGGGGGGGGGGGGGGGGGGGCAACTGGGCCTCACACAAACCACTGTGGATTACTAAATAAAAGAGCCATAAAAACACAGGCCTTTGGCTCCAGCCGAGGAAAAGCTTATGCTAACACACAGAGGTAATGATTTTAATATCTGCGTTTAGAGCGAGAGACCACACGCTGTAAATTTCAAACGCCGTGAGATACGGCGGCTCCCTTCTCTCCGCCCGCCTCCCCCTTCCCTTCCCTTTCTGGTCGAGGAATATGCAGAGTCAGCGCCAGTGTTTTTTCCTGTATTGACACAGGAGCAGATTATGTTTTTATTAATCATTAATTTTCAGCTCTTATTCTTCAGCCAAATAAGGTTCCATTTTAAAGCCATGCTTCCAGGAAAGTCAGAGCCTTTTCTTCTTCGGGCCAGTTTTAAAAACATCAGTTGAAATGAAATGTTCTGCTCCTGTGATATTCTTCTCCTCCTTGTTCCTCTGATGCTCGGAGCGGGGCCGAGGGGAAAAATGAATCTATTTATTTCGCGAACACACGAGGAGAACAAATCTCATCATAATCTTTTTGAAATTATGGGTCCACTTTGGAAGCCGTTCAGGCATCTGGCAAGTCACATGAAAGACGGCTCAAGCGGTCGAACCGTTTTGTTCCAAGCCGTATTCTATTAGCCTGCAATTTTGCCAGAATGTGATAAGAAGCGAGGAAGAAAAAGCCAATGCAGGAAAAGAGCCTGTGCTCCCTGCCCTCCGTCTTCTGTCCCTGCATCTGTTCACTGTTAGGCAGATAATGATTTCAGGACCCCTCCTCTGCTTTACGCCGGGATCCTGAGCCAATGTTGATCCTGTCCAACCGTCTGGGAAATTTTAAGACGAGTTTTCTTCCGCGTGCGTGTGCGTGCGCGTGCGTGCATGTGAGCTTCTAATGGACGGGTTTATACAAATAAACAGAAGCAAAGCACATATTCTCATAAATATTTCAATTATCAACTAACACTGAAAAATGATTACTTTCCGGTCTCAGGAGACGTCGGCCCCAGTTTATGATTTCTAAACACGGTCACCCAATCAGAATAACAACTGAGACCCGACTGTCACATAAATCCCTCATTCAGGTTGTAATGTTTTACTTTATCTTGCTTTCTTTCACTTGGTATTCACATTTTTTTTCTGATGTTGTAAAGTTATCTCATTTGGAGTTTAAAAGAACAAAAACACAATTCCTTTTAGGACAGTTTTTGTAATCTCTTTAAAATAACGGTTCGTTTGTGGCCGCGACAAGATTTCTGGCCAAGAGTTTGTATTTTAGCATTTTTTGAGGCTGGGCACTGACTTCACATTATTCTTCAGTTATTACAGATTTATTTCTATTAAACTGGTGGTAACGTAGCACATGTAATAGCTGAAAGAACTTTCTTTGGCTGATGTTGGTGTAAATCTGTGTGCTGTCCGAATAATTATAAATAGAGCCCGACCGATATATCAATTTGCCAATAATATTGGCAGATATAGGAGCATTTCACAGACATACCGGTATCTGTGTGTATGCATATTTATAAGTAAGTTTAATGTTAAACTGTAAAATATCAAGCTTCAGTTACATTTATCTGTCACAAGGGTTTGATAACGACAAGCTAGGAATCATTGTCAATTTATTAAAATTGCATATATTGGCTGACATATTCATATCTGGAATATTTTACTTCACAATTTTTGTATGGCTTTCTAAAATCTACATCAGTCGAGCTTTGATTATAAGATATTCAGTGTTTCTTTTTATGAAAATAAAAAATGTAGCCTATCAAATGTGTCAATGTGCTATATTTGAATATTCCCCGCGTGAAACTTTCTAGCTCGGCATCGTCAGCCAAGATCCGCCTGTTTATAAAGAATAAATTATGATTGAAATCTCCAGGCAAAGGCTAATAAGTAAGTGGACCCTGAGTCTTAATTCTCGAGACCAAGAATGAACGTTCACCCTCGGCAGCAGATCAGACGCTGGGCCCGTGTTCGGGTGACGACATGTGCGGCCCTTTAACTCCGCAGTTTGTACCTCCTCCCTCGCTGTCCGTTGAAGCCTCCACACATTCACATGCGCAAGCTGACTCACCCACACACACACACACACACACACACACATAATCACACACACACACACACAAACAGCACAGGGAGTCGTCCTCTGACTGTTCCTGTCAGTAGTGGTTTATAGTGGGAGCCGGGCACCTCATTAGTGGACAACTGCTGCTTCTGCTGCTGCTGCCACTGCACCTCCTTCCGAACCTTCACTTCCTCCATCTCTCCATCCTCTCCCCCTCCGAGCTGCCCTTACCCTGAACCTGTCCTGAGGGGGAAGATGGGGAGTGGGGGAGGAACGGGGAAGGAGGGGAGGAGGAGGAAAGAAGAGAGGAGGAGGAGGAGGGAATGAACTAGATGTCTACATGGTCAGATCATTCCGAGTGTATTTGCTGGAGAGAGGGAGTGTGTGTGTGTGTGTGTGTGTGTGTGTGTGTGTGTGTGTGTGTGTGTAGTCCATTAAAGGATGATGACATCGTGTCTGTAATGTGTGTTTTTTTCACATCGTACTGATCACAGGGAACGTTAGATGAGTCTTGTCACCAAGCTGTCATCGTTTCAAACATGTTAATCTCCCGTGACGCGCGCGCACACACACACACACGGCACACACACACACGGCACACACACACACACACACACACACACACAAACACACACACACACACACACACACACACACACACACACGGCACACGGCACACACACACACACACACACACACAGGACAGAACATAAGACAGAATCAGTTATTTGCTGACGAGGAGAGAAATAAACATGAACTTTGTGACATGAAATATTATATGAGCCGAGTGTCAAGTTTGCAGCTACATCCATCTGACTGAACACTTATCTGTCCCATCTTGTGTATCTTTTTTCCCACCGCTGGAATAAATCCAAGCTGTTCTGCACCGAGAGCCTCTCACCAAAAATCCTCCCCGGCATCAATCCTGGGCTCCTCTTTCATGTCTAATCGACTTTTACAAGCCCCCCGTCCCTCGCAGGCCCGACTTCATACGACCTCTCGCTTCCCCCGATTGGCCGGATGGCCGAGTGTCGCCGAGCGGCGCGGGTGCAAAAAGTTACCGCCTTAATCAGAAGCAATTACAAACGGCTGCCGCGCAGCCAGGGGACGGTGGCTTCGTGAGAGTGGGAGCGAGCAGCTTCCGAAAGGCCGGGGGGGGGGGAAGCGTAACACGCGACTGAACGCACATGAGTCTACATGTGTTTTATGAAGGGGACTCACTCGTTTTAATAAGTTCTGCTTATGTCCATTTGGCAAAGCAGGTTGGGTTGACGCCAGTTCAATTACAGTGGTAACTTGATCCAAATGTGGTCTTTATCTTATTCATATTTTGTCATGTGCCAACCTCTCTAGACAGAGTTTACAATTGTCCTGTACTTCCTTGTTCAACAGGCGTCTGGAACGAACGCTGCTGGTCATTTATATCATTATCAATTAGAGTGTCAAATTCAAAGTTTTTAAATTTTATTAAAAACATTTGTATGGGTTTGGTGTCTGAGGCCCTTCTGCGACATGATATGGACGTTAACGTTTAATAAATCTTTCTCAAAGATGGTCTTGTCATTTTAAGGTAGTTTTTATCACACTGATGTGTTCAAGGGTTCAAGTTTCAGATTTCAGTTTTTTTTTAAAATAAGATACTTGATGCAATAAAACCAGGGTGAAAGGTCATGATTGACAGCTGAGACTGACTCGCGATTGGTCGAGAACCTCCATCTGATGCACAGACTCTGATTCCAAAAGACGTCGAAATCGCAAGATGGTGACGTCTCTCACATATCATAGATTTTTGCACAACAAGAGGAAGTGGAGACGTGTCGTCCATCTTTGTATACAGTCTGTGGGCAGACATAACATAATTGGCTTCATCCTGCTCTCTCCATATTTGGTGCAATGGGAGAAAACGGACACTAAAACATGTTTCGACAGCGAGGAAGTCGACCGTTCTCTCACTCAGGCTGCATCACATTAAATCCTTAATTAATGAGGATCATTAGCTCAGGGGACTCAGCCCTCACAGTGAATCTAATATATTTGTATCCATCTCGTTGTTTGACTGTACTGTTTGAGTGAATTTTACTGCCCAACACTGCACACGCAATGAATGACAGGACATTAATTGGTGCATTTGGTTTAATTGTTATTTGCTCTCATGTTGAATGTAAAGTGTTTTTGTATTGCCGGATATTAATTCATTCAAACACATGGCTGGCATGAATGAAAACTGAAAAGACAGGGTGGGACTGCTTCCTCTTCTGATTCTAACTGTGTCCGATCTGATCTGATCAGATCAGCCGAAAACTGGCTCCTTCCACAACGTTTCACAATTGATTAAACTGATTTTCTTTTCTTTGTGTATATGAGAATAGGTTTGAGATAATAAATTTATTACAGCGATCTCAGAAGAAAGTCTGAGACCCCCGGCTCTGGTGTTTCACGTTTCCCCGCTGCAGCCATTATGTTAACGTGACGCCACACAAATCAGACTTCACTGAAAGTGATACGGAAATGTTACTTGGTCCGACCGAGTCAGGTTGCAGATGCGGGTCTGAAAGGGCCTTGAGGTAATGGACCCTTTTCCACAGCAAACCCCATTCACACCTGGCTTTAACATTAACATTTTTGCCCGATCGGATTGCAATTGAATGGCTCTCGACCACATGAAAGTGCAGGTGTAAATGCACCCGAGAGGCACCGGAGATGGATCGCGATCCGATCGTCCAGACCAGCCCCGGAGGTCGGTCGGGGAAACACCATGACCACATTGAACACTGGCGCAAATGCTTTTGCATTGTCGATCTAAATACAACAACTAAGTGGCCGGAAATATGTAATCATCTGTGACCGTTTGAAACCAGCGAGGTAGAAGCCATTAGTCAGTAAACACACGAAGCAGACGTGTCCTTGGTCCTCCTCCACCGACATTTACACACATGGAAGGAGTGAAAACGAGAGCAGTTGTCGAAGACGACTTCTTGCGCTGCTTCTACAAGCAGGCAAACGCAACAATGCAGGGACGCTGGAGGTCAGAGTTGGGGGTGCTGAGAGAAAGTCTAAATAAGGTCATGTAAAATGCAGCAGTAAAACATTTAATACCAGTTTTAGAACATTTTACACTACAGACAAATGTTCAGACAGCAAATTTGGCTTCAGGGCATTTAATGAAATCAGAGATTTGTTTTTGAGAAACACCTAACACACTATTACCAACATTGAAATCCTTTCAGTTCAGTTGATTGTGATGTAATGCTTCTGCCGTTGATGGTTTTCAGGATATTTATGAAACCGCATTATCACACCGTTTGTCTTGTATCCATTAAGGGCCCAGTGTGTGTGTGTGTGTGTGTTTTGCTGACGGTTTGAGTTATGGGCTCCTGCTGCGTGCTACATTTAGCACTAAACTGAGGAAGACTCAACGTTGAGCGTTGTTTTTCTCTCGCCCTCTGGTGTGAATTGTGAAATCATATTCATTATTCTGCTCTACTCTTCTTTGTGATATTTTTACATCTTGCCACCAAAAGATTTTTGTAAAGAAGCAACAGGTTCAAGACACCAAGAATGAATTACATAGATATTTCACAAAATTGTATTCGCATCAACATGATGTGGTTGGCTGGTGCCCGTGCACACAACGTAAGCAAAGAGAAGAATTGGAACCACAAATCGGCAACGCATGACGTCAAAGTGAAACGAGCAGTGTTTCTGTTGGAGCTTCAAACACAAACGTGTGAGCGATCTGTAACAGCTCATTTCCTGTTTCACGCTCCAGGTATTATGACATATTTACCCTCTGTAAACCAGTCAGGAAGATGATCCTCGACAGAGATTTAATGTCAATAAGATACAAACATCAAATCGTGAGAACACACAACGACTTGCGTAAACGAGAAGCAGAGAAACGTCAGATGGTGCATTTTCAAACTAAATTCAAACTAACACTATCGTTGTGCAATCAGGGAAAATAAGTTGCGATCGCCAAATTGCAGCAGTCAGCTGCCAGAAAGATGTATAACAAGTTCCTTTTAGCACTCCAAGGCTGGAACGAGACATTTGCTGCCAAAGAATGGAAAAGCAATTTATTTTGGTTTTTGGACGCAATATGTAAATACACTAAAGATGCAAAATCCCATCAGCTGAATGCGCTGTTGAAGAGAACACTGACAAAGCTGGTGTCACGTGAATGGAAACAAGCATTGTCGTGTGAATCCTGTGAAACCAGGTGACGGGCAGCTTAGAAAGTAAAACATCTTTGTGATGGATTGTTGGGTTATCGCAACAATCGAGACAGAGTGTTTACTGGCACTTTTACAGCATGTAAATATTAGGACGGGAAAAGACATAAACAGCAATCTGTGTGTTGGCGAAGAAGGAAAAATCCAATTAGACTGTGATGGAGATTTGAACGTCAAGTGAAAGTGTAATTCAGGGTAACCATACACTGTCCAGATACACTGCAGGACGTGTGATATGGAGAGGCGAAGGAGTTCTGAGGAAGAAAGCTAAAGTGTCTGACACGTGAAGGCAAAATATTACAGTTTCAGATCCTTGATACAGACCAACTACAATAGAGGTTCTACATGCAAATGGCTTAGTTCTAATTGTGAACAGCAAACTCTCAAGAAAGCGTCATTTTCGGCAATTCAAGTTTGAAAACAGATAGAGAGAGAGAGAGAGAATGAGCAAGCGAGTGAGCGACAGCAGGGAAAAGAGCGGCGCACACAGCTCTACCAGAAACGTGGAACGGGTTAGAGATTTTAAATGCCGTGTAAAACTTTGTATCATTATGAATCTGTGGCAAGACATATATGCAGATGTTGAATCCTGCTTCATTCAGTAACAACACAACAATGTGACTCGCCCACTGACTCAGGTCTGCAGATGTGTGAAGCATCAGCGCTTTTGCGGGATTGTTTAAATCAAAATTTTTCATCCTGATCCGACTTTTAACTCAAGCTTTACGGACGATTCTTACAACAGTGAATGAAGTAGAAAATGTATCCTACAGAGGGGTGTGTGTGTGTGTGTGTGTGTGTGTGTGTGTGTGTTATGCTGCTGTTTGTAAGGCCAGAGTTGAACGGCATACTTTACGCAAAGACCAAGCCAGAAACTTGTGTAAATAGATCAGTGACCACAACCGCTCCCCTGCCAAACGCTTGGTTTCTCATCAACCTCAATCAACCGCACACAAACACTCGTGTACAAACACAAAAACAAACACACGTGCACAGAAAAGTAATGCAAGCATGCACATAAAGGCATGAAAGTATAGGCAGACTAAAAAAAATGATATACACAAAAACAGGAGTGTGTATGTAATGTTAAAGAGAGAAAAACACACACATGCGCGAACAAACTGACCTTGTGGCTCACATCGCATTACGTTACAACAACGTGAGGCGTAGCAGAGGCCGAGGAAATCACTGTCAGAGCGGATCCAAAGTAAACACGAAACCACATCTCCCTCCGACCTTCTGGAGAGCCGTCCGGAAAAAAAACAACACACTAATATACACACGTCCAAATGTCAAAAGGATCGAATCTACTCACCATTTTGCACACACTGATTTCGACAAACATACCAACCACAGCGCTAAGGGGAGAGAGCACATGGAGCAGAGATAAGAATGGGAGATGGAGGGATTTCCCATGTGTGGTAAGTAAAATACGAGTTGGAGTGAGGGAGGTAGACAAAGGGAGGATGAGGCAGAGGGAGTTGTTTGGGGGCTGATATCCATCCAGAAAGTCTCTCGGATAAGAGCGAGAGAGGAGCAGGGAGGTGGAGGTTGGCCCTTCTCCACCTTGACGTTCATTCAACTGCATCCTCGCTCCGAGATGAGAGGGGGGGGGGGGAGTTTGGAGGCCCACAGGCAAGGACTCAGGCCTGGGAGTTTCCTGAGTAAGAACGACCTATGTTGGGTCTTTCCCTCTGGGCCCGAGAGCCGGGAACAGTGGAGCTGGAGATGGAGGCGATGAGCAGTTCAGAGAGATGTCCTGCACTGTTAACTTTCAGTGTCTGGGGGGGTTCTGCAGCGGGAGAACAGTTGGCAAGCGCGTGTTAGTAAAAGTGCGTGTTTATGAATAAGATGTGTTAGCACTTGTGTCTGGACACGTTCCCAGCAAACGTTTGGCCGTTCTGCCAAACGTGGAGCCAAAATGACAGTAAGATGATAATTCTATTTTATTACAACATGTAGCTTTAACAGGGCGGGGCCCTGTCCCACTCGGACCCGGCTCTGGAGAGCAGGTCAGCGGAGAAGGGGTTGATGAGGCGCCGGTCCTGCTACAGTATCAGCTCCATGTTTTTGACCTCGTACCGAAGGTGGGGTCAAAATGAATGAGGTTGTCAATCTTCTTCCATAATCCCATTCGAATTCCCTTCCTTATTATTTTAGTATTCAAATAGAAATTTTCATTTTTATGTTTCTCGAGGAGAGAAGGTCGAGCTTGAGCCACCGAGCTGAACACATTTATAAAATAGATAAAAATACACATTCAATTAGTAATTACAGCATGTGAATTGTATTGATTTTTTTTTTTTAAATATTCAAATTATATTCAACTCCAGAAATTCCTTCAGCCCCAAACTGCCACATGGATAATTTGTAGCATGTAGCCTGTAGCTTCACCTTCGCTTCCCCAACACTGTGCTATGGAAAGTTTAGTTAATACATTTACAACATGCTGCATAAATATTCTCTTCCAAATTAATTTGGCTAACCTGGGGGGATTTGTCTACCGTCCGTATGGTCGTCTGACTGCTCGTGTTTTCGCCCCATCGGCCGTCTGACTATAGCTCAGTGTTTTCCTAATCCTCAGCAAATAACTGGCTGGAGTCCAGTGTAAATATTAAAGAAAGAAACTATGGAAATTGGAAACTTGTTTCCAGTTAATTGTGAATTTTAAAATTTAAAGCCTGAGCTCTGTTGCCATTAAAAATTTGGGGGAACCCAAATCTTCTGACATCAATTAAAAAAAACGTTTTTTCCTGCTGGTTGAAGTGTTTGGCTTCTATGCGCTCGCAAAAAAACCAACATTTTTTTAAAACTCTTTCTCTCTGTCCGTCCGTCTGACCGTCTGTCTCTTCCTCTCTGACGTTGAGCAGTCGCAGGCCGCTCTCAGAGGAAGTGATGCAGCCCATCTGTGGTGGTCGTTAACATGCTCAGCGGAGAGCGAGCGTTTGGCACAGGACACATGAGAACATCTCATGCATTGAATCCACTGCAGAACCCACGGGTGCATTATAAAGGGGGAAAATCTTTCTTTTCTTTTTTTTTGGGGGGGGGGGGGGGTGTCTGGAAAGACAACAAAGCTGTGGGAAATGTTTCTGAGACAACCGCAAGCCCACTTTATTTTCTTCTGGTTACTTTCAGCAACTTGGGCTGGAATTGTTCAGGGGGGAAATCTAATCATTCACAAAAAAAGAAGAGAAAATTCTCCAATGTCGCTCCTTCATTTGTGAAAATAAGCAGCTTTTTAGATCTTTACTCGCCTCTCTCTTCCGCTGCCACTTAAACTCTGCACAGATGCCCTCAGCGTGACTTTGTGGGTACAGTATGTGGCGCGACGTCCCTGGCCTGCAATAAAACCAGACTTTTAACACCGTCCCACTGTGCCATTCAAGTTCATAATGATGAATGTCACTCAATCGAGTCAGACGCTGCTATATGCATGAGGTAATGCAAGTTTAAGTTTCCTTTCAGTCGTATGCAGATTTATGTTTATTGGATGAGCGTTTGCCGACATAATGAGCTCAGCGGCGTGTCACACTGGCTGCCGGTATAGCTGTTGTCATGAAGACATTGCTCGTCTTCCACGTCTGCCGTGTCGCTTTTGAGGAGAGGAGGTGATCTAATTCCGGGGGCCCAAGTCTTTAAGTCCACACACATTCACATAAATACATACATAAATGCAAATACGTATACAATGCGTTTCTTGCAGGGAGTAACATGAAAAGATTGATACTGTAGGTGTGTGGTAATCGTCGGCTGTTAAAAGTGTCCATCCCACTAATGGTCAAATGTGTGGTATTTGAAAGTAGTGAAGTTTGGTACCTCTGTGGTGTATTTCTGATATATTAAGGTCCAAGTGCCCATTAAAGTAACTTTTACCCAGCAGCAGCCTCACGTTGGGATTTATTCTGTTGGTCTCTGTTCAAGCAGTGAAGTCTATCAATCTCCTGATACTCCCACTCACTGATCTGACACCTCACCGAACGCTGGACGTTCCTCATGATCCCCGGCTTCCTGAACCAGAAGAGCTGCTGTTGTAACAAATACACCAAGATTTTAAAAGTTGCCTCTCTGAAATTGGAGATAAACACTGTGGGGGGTTTTTTTTTGGTTTTATTCAATGATCTACAGTTCAGCATCACTCGTGAACCTGGAGATCGTACCTGCTCACCAAAGTTACACAGAGTAAGAACAGACGTTCGGGGCGAGGAGTGGGAGTGAAAGCGACACCATTCTCCCTATTCCAAGTATTCCAGTGAACCATCAAAAGCTCACAAGTGCATGAAAGTTCATCAGAGCTCAATGGGACGCAATTCTTGCGTGTCCATTCTGTGGCTCTCACGAACACAAGTGAACGTCTCGATTGGCCGAGGTCCAGTTGAACTATTCCTTAAAAGTTTGCATATGTATCTTTATCTGTTCTACAACTTTAACATTTTTGTTTCCTCGTAATTTATGTGTTTTATTCTTTCCTTGAAATATAATTAACCGAATGACATTTCCACACATGAGTCATGAAGCTAAAAACATGCTTGGTCCTCAGTTCTCTGCATTTAATAGGCCACGGGGGGATAAGGGCCGATGTGCCTTCATATGAGTGTGTGGTAGGTTAAAAAAAAGGGCTAAATGATGCATATTAAAATGTAAAAGAGGCTAGAGTATCTAATTATATGAGCTAAAGCGGCTGTAACTTAGCTAAGTGATTCATTAATACCGCCATAGGAACTGCTCTGTCTTAACCTGGGGGAATACGCACATACCTCGTATACACACATAAGAAAATGTGTTTATGCGCGCCTGCATCATCACACACACACACACACACACACACACACACAAACACACACACACACACACACGTTTCACAGGGGACACATTTGGAGGTGTACAAATTAACCTCAAAACTACCGTTAGTCACGAAGAGAACATTTGCGCCTCGCTGCGGAGAGCACTGGCCGATTAATTTGTTCCCTCTGTCAGAGTAAAATATATAGGTAAACACTAAAAAGCGAGGCTGTGGGCGGCAGAACAAGAAGAATCATCCTCCACGTGGAGAACTCCCAGAGGAGCCCGGCTGGAGGCAAGCGAGCTAATGGGCCGCGAGCTATCAGTGCCGACTCGAGGCTAACGCCGCTACATCCGAGGATGCAGTTACTTCCTGTACGCTAGAGCACCGGGACACCGTTGGTTCAAACTTCCTCATTTCAAATCTGACTGCAATCAGACAGTTTGATTTCAACCTGAGTCTGACAGCTCCTCAAACGTGAAGCCAAATCACCTGGATCGCCCCCTGGTGGCTGACTGCTGTATGGAATCCAAAAAAAAATGGTTTCTGTAATTTTAGGTAGTTCTGATCACGGATGTGTCTTCGGATGTTTCCGATTAGTTTGCTCTTAATTAGTTATTTGATGCTATATGATTGACGGCTGAGACTCGTGATTGGTCGAGCATGTGTATGCATGTATTTGAACGGTCTCCTCTTGTTTTTAAGCAGCAGTCATCAGGTACAGCACTCAGATTCCATCGGGAAACTTCAACGGAAACTTCAATATATTTTGCCCAAGGACACAGGAACCAACCGTCGCTCCAGTGTTGGACCTTTGTTCACTCAAATGTTCCACTCTTACTTTGTAGTCATTTAAGTAAACACAATCATGCTGCACCATTATATCAAGTAGATTATGTTCCGGGAGCTAACCCCTCGACAGGACAGGAGGTCCCTGAACATCTATTTTTAAAAATTGGCTTTTAACCGCATGAGAACGAATCCTTCTGCCAGGTCCAAGAGTTTCACTGAGCTTTTCTCTCTCACGAAGGGGGATGTCAATGCTGATCAGGATTTGGCCGTACTATTAATAAAAACATGACATTCAAAGAATCTTATTTTAACAGGCCTCTGTCATTCAAATCACACCACGTAGAAATGTCGTGTCACGGAGAAATGCCTAAAGTTTCCAGGGGCTTTTAATTGAGAGTAAAAGACCCTGCATGGTGATGTATGACAGCAAAGAGATTATTTCGATTTTTCTCCGATGGTCTGGAAAGACATCCCCCAGCTTTTCTTTGTTGGTAATTTAGCCTTTACAGGTGAGACAGAGAACACATGGACAAAAATAGAAACACGTGTACGAAATGCACATCTCCCCTACAACGTTTTCAGCCTAACAGGATGTTGGAAAATCCTCCTGTCCTCTTTGTCCTGTCCAATTGTCCTCAGTATTTTTCCCCTTCAACATCAGGCCAAACTTTCCTGTGCCATCCCGGCTCGAACAGGGAAAAAACATTCAACCATAATTCGGCCGTGTCACGAATTTTCAGCTAAATCCTCAACTCCCCCCCCCCCCCCCCCCCCCCCCGGAGCCAGAGTCCACGCCCCGGCTTTCTTACCCCAAATGGCTCAGCGTCACTTAGTAAATCCACATTAAAGCAGGAACATGACAATTTGAATTAAATCATCACCAAGCCTCCTCCCAGTGTTGGTCACTTTCACCAAACGTCTTTGTTGGGTTTTCTTTTTTTGTATGTGTTTATTAGTTTCCACACTCGCACACACCACCCACTGGTTTCTCCGCGGGTTCGATAATCTGCTTAAAAACCTCTGGGCTGTTCTGTCTTTGCGGTGCGACCAGCCATGGTCAAATGCACCAGGACAGGGGGGGGGGGGGGGGAGCGACGGACTGGGGCGTCTGAAATGAATCGGGATTTGTGCAGGGTGGGCCGAGCAGATAGATTGCCATTTAAATACGTCTCACTCACGGGATCTGTCGGGTGGTTCCCATGGCAACACAGTCCCATATTCGGATTGTGTGTGCGTACCGCTTATTGCATGTGTGTGCGAGTCGTGACCCCTTAGCTTGACACCTTTAGCCGGTTAGTTTCGCCGCGGAGGCCGGGGCCGACCAGTCGCGCTCATTTCAGAGAAGATTTTGTTGTTGATCTCTTTTACTTCCACTCTGCTGAGCGCCGAGGTCTCCTCTGAAATAGCTACTCACAAATGAGACGATCTGGTATTTGATCATGCCAAGTCATATAGGATAGATAGTGTACAAATACTGTACAAACTGAATACGTAGATTAACTACAACCAGTAGAGCTCATATATACCTCCAACAAGGCCCAATAGTCCTTTCAATTAAGCTGCATCAAATCTCACACACTCATAGATATCAGTCCACTACATGTGACAGATTTTGTTCATCTAGCTCCATGAATTATTCCCGCGAAAATCAGTGAAAATTTCAACAACAAAAAATCCTATCGCACAATGTTTCAGAAAGTGATACAAACAATCCTGGATCTGCCCCTTTGTCCAGACCCACGTCAACAATTAAGTGATTCTTTCTCGGTCCAAGTTTCATCATTCCACCAAATGTTGCCTACAGTAAATCTGTTTTTGCATGATTCTGCTGAATAACAAAGAATGAATATATATATTTATTTTTTTCAAAATACATTTTTCAATGTTTATTTTGTATGACAATGTTGGAAATTGCACATTTGTTCTCATTCTCAATTGAAACAGTCCCTCGCTTGAGCATCACATTTGCAGCGGACTGTGCACATTCCAGCAGATGCTGGAGCGCGTAACAGATATTGACCAGATTTATTCACAATCGTGAGTGAAAAGACTAAACCAGCCGTGCGCTGATCTGTTCAGCCATTAAACCCGCGGCTGCAGAATCAAGAGACACTGCAACAAGGGCAGACAGGCGGGGGGGGGCGAAGTGGGGCGGGGAGGGCAGGTGGGGGACACTGTCATAAAGGCACCAAAATGGAAGCCGCGTGCACAAGCTAAATGGATTACTTCCCCTCAAATTGAGAGATCATTGTGTGTCAGGAAACTGGGACCCCCTGCTGGCGATCGTCGGCCAGGGGGTGTGCATTGAAGGCATGGGGTGCGGGGTGAGCGCTTGAGTTCACTCCTCTGCAGACGGAGCAGGATCTGAAAACGTACCGCAGAGCCGGGGAGGGAGCCACTCCGACAGAATGTCTCAAAGAGAGGAGAGGCTGATTGAAAAGCACACGGAGAGAGAGAGACACTGCTGCCACGCTGTGCAGGTGCAGCTGTGGCGGCGCATGTTAAAAGACTGGCGGAAAAACTGGGGGGGGGGGACGGGGGTGAGTTCAGGAAATGTGAGACGAATGTGTGTGTGTGTGTGTGTGTGTGTGTGTGTGTGTGTGTGTGTGTGTGTGTGTGTGTGTGCCTCACATGGTAATGGACTTTGCGGTGATATCAGCACTTTTCTCCAGTAAAAAGAGGCAGTGCAGCAGATGATCATTTCAATGTCAGTAATTAGATTAGTTTCACGTGTGAAAACGACTCGGGACGTCGGTTGTCGTCGCCTCTAAATGTCAAGCTGCAGCTGAATGACTCTACATAACTGCATCCTCTCCTCTTCCCCTCATCCTCTCTCATTATGGTCCGAGTGGT